>NW_025783844.1:0-28734 GCF_021130785.1 Homalodisca vitripennis
TAAGAAATCGTTTACGGACACAGAGACCATAAATGACAATGTAATTTTTTAGATGAATGTACTTAAATATCATCGTATCATTGTTAAAGCAGTTGTATACAACTATAACAAACTATAAACTATTAAAAAGCATTTTATAATATATTGATAGTATTGGTGGAGTCCAATAGGGATAAATGTTAAAAGCCCTTAATAATTGTTATTCGTTATTAGCGTAGAAAGCACGGGTTTTATGTTCCAATTTCAATATAAATGCGTTGTCTCTTATATTAGTCCACAAAACATTTTTCAGGCTAACTAAATGTTTCTCGTTTTATAACCAAAACGATGAGAAAAAACTTCCATTAACGTCGAGGGGGAGTATGAAAACAAAAAGTAAATAAAAGACTCCCCAGCGGTAAAATCTGTTTTGGTTCACATGAACAACGAAATACAAGCTTTTTTGCTATAAACTTAAAATTATTTATAAGTGTGAAACGTAACAACTACGATATGTTTCAAATAACAAAATTATTTGCATGTATTGTACAGCACCATCAAAATGTGATAAATATTCTTTAGGGAATATTTGTTTTATGTTCTAAAACCATTATTATATATTTCATATATATATTATATATATATATAGTTATTACTTATATATAAGTAGATATGGAATATGCCGGTTCCTAGACCACTTTTGGGACAGGACAGATAAAATTCACATGTAAAATACGTTGTCCATTGATACCAATTAAACAAATCTAATATAAATCTAACAGGGAAAATGCACGAATGTTTAAAATAACCGAATCCTTTAGCTGTTTTACTGTTTCATATGTTTGCTTTCTACATTTATAAGCTGTTATTAATGAAAAAATCAAAAATATTCTTAATCAAAAATCTTTATTCTACAAAGTTAATTGTAACACAGTCTTTATCTTTTATAGTCTTCTTTCAGTAAACAACTCAAGTGTTTTTTTCATTTTTGTTTTAATTCTTCTTAATCCTTTTTCTCATCCAAAAAACAGTCAAAAAATCTGTTCGGCAAGTGTTACTTTTACAATTCTCTTCCAACTCGGCAATTATTGTAAACCCCGAATTTATCTTTCATTTTCTCCAAATTCAAGAATTTCTATGTTTCTTCCATTTCTTCCAGAATTCAGTTTAACTTCTATATACTCTTTAAACTTGCATTCACCCTCAATATCATTTATAGTCTTTTCAAAGAACTCCAGTGATTTAAATAGGAATAATAAATTTTTTACAAGACGGAAAAAAACAATGAAATTTGCCTAACAATCATCTCGAGAAGTCGGGGGTTAGATTGTGAGTAAAAACCGCATTTCTTATCACGAGGTTTCTTCGTTTAATTTCTCCAAATGTACTATAAAAAAAATCATCGAGGATTTCTGGTTCAAAAAATCATAAAACAAATTTTCAACAATCCAGATAAATGAAAAAATACAGGTAATATCTTTTCATAATAAAAGTGTGTATTTTAAACCAACAATAACCTAAATGTATTCTTTGAAAAGGAAACTAATTTTTTTCAACAGGGTTCCAAGAGATAAGTTAAAAAATTTTTAATTCTGTTTTCTAAATTCTGTAACAAATTTTGTTTGTTTCTTCACCTCCGTATTGTAAACATTTCATAAGCAGATTATTCATAATGTGTTAGTTTTATTTCGGAAAATTTCTTAGGTTTAGGTCTTTCATTACCAAAATTGAAAATTACAATCTCTACATAACGAATTCTTTTATCAAACATATTTCTCCTCTATTATAACACTTGTAACAGTTGGCATTATACTCTTCCATTTAGAAGACCAAAAAGATTTTTTTTATAAATGGAGAGAATTATGGAAACTATAGTCTGCCGAGTATATAAATTTTTCAGCGCAAATGTTTTAGTGTTTTATACTCTTCAACTACCGAGATTAAAGAAGAAATGATTATTTTATTTATTCAACTATTTAGGATATTTTTGTCTCTATGATTAACAAAGATTATTCGGAAGAAATCTGAGATTTTTCATCAGCGAAGGAGTATATTTTCTGAATGTTTTAGAAGGAATGAGAAGAGAAAAGAATTAATTATGAATTTAGCAAATTTATTTTTCTTAAATAAAAAACTCTTTTCTACTAAATTAGTCACCAAACAACATGAACTCTCCCAAAAAATCACTTCCAAGTTTCTAGCATTTAAAGACAAACTTACCACAGGAATTAGTTATAAAGACTTCCTTTGAATTACCTAAAATATGTTAAGACAAATGTGATATTTTCCTTAAGTGAAAAACGAATCCTTAAATGGAAAACGAATTCAGAGAACTTTTAAGTACTAAAAAGTTCGTTCAATGCCAATTTATTACCAGACATACCTTCGAGATAGTATAAATATGTTAAATGTATAAATACGGAGATTTTAAATTAAATAAATAGAAAAATAAAAGAGAAAAATATTCCGATTTTTACAAATTATAAACTAAGAACTACCAACACATCTGACATTTTTTCAATCGTCTTTTATGCCGAAAAATTTTCATTGTTGTATGTTGTTGGAATATTAAGAAGTCAAAGGAATATCTTATCACATGCCAGTTTTTTAAACAAGTACTTTGTAAACAACAATGATTTATCAAAGGAAATTTATAAGAGATCACGCTTTCTGTTGTTAGATTGGTGGATAAATTGTATGGGAAAATAAACATTTACGAAACAGATATATTGTGTGTGTGATGATTCTGACGAACGAGAAAGAGAAAACGTTTGTCATTCAGCCAATTTCAATTACGATATAATGAAAGACATACAAATATGAGTGTTGTTAGTGTTGCGTGTTTTTGCGCCCCCCAATATCTACTTAACTTCTAAGAAAATTGGGAATGGGAGAAGAAGAAAGGTATCCATTATATTTTATTTCAATCTAACTGTTAGATTTTGTGACGTCTGCTGTGAGCGTTTTGTACCACTTACTAACGCTTGACCTTCGAATCTCATTTTAATATGAAACATGTGAGAGGCGTTTGTGTCACTAACTATGACGTAGGGCGTTACCAACTAGGAAACGCGGTGGTGACCTCGACTGTATGTTTCACTAACTATTGGACGGTAGGCGTATACCACTAGGAACGCGGTTGACCTCAGAATCTCATTTTATTTAAACATGTGAGGAGGCGTTTGTGTCACTAACTATGACCGTAGGCGTTACCACTAAGGAAACGCGGTGCCCTTGTATACTTTTCGTCGTTAACAATTCATCACTTTACAGTCACTTATTTTCACACAAATGTTTTATACACAGTTTAGAATGTCTACCACAAATTTCACAATCTTCTTGTTAATGTCTTTCTTCGATGTCCCCAAAATATAAAAGTAACTTATAAAATATAATAACACTATTGAATTGGGCAACGCCTCAGTGGTACACTTCACTTTCACTTTTTAACAAGAAACACAGAACATCACACAATCGTTCGTTCTGCTGATATAAGGCCTTAGCTTCGTATTAAATAAGTTCAAAAATAATAAATTCGGAAAATTGTTTTAAAATCTTTCTTCAACTTGCAAATACATTAGAATCTTCTATAATATGATAATATCTTGTTTAAAATTTCGTTAAAATAGAGGAGGATCACACATGCGCTAGCTATTACGTGGGCCAAAACACCCATGCAAGAGATGAAGGACGAGATGTTAGTGTTACCAACATGTTTAAAATGAAATGTCTCGCAATTCCCTATGAACTGTTATAGTTTCTCAATGTATATTTAAAATAAGTGATTATCAATATTTCTTTCAAACCTTGTTGTTCAAAAAACCACTCAACCGATTTTAATGACAATTTTGGTACCCATATAGTAAATACTTAACTCTTTCGGACTTAACATACTCCATAAGGGTGAAAATCATCCCCTATTTCTTAATATTCAAAGAAATAAAATAAAAAATTTTATCGGAAAAATCTGAAAACTTCAAAAACAAGCGAGTTCAACATAAAATTTCATGAAATTATAACAAAATTTTCAAAATCTACCCCAATCATCCCTTATCTGTTAAACTTCTTATATTACTCGAGGAATACTGATTGGAGCTATTTTGATGAAATTTGGTATATAGGATCCAGTAAATATTTAAAGTAATATTTTTTAAAATCATCATTTCCCGGTCCATGACCTTGAAATAGTTTTTTTTTAATATACATCCCTATTTTTTCAATAAATTTTTAATGCAATTTTTAAAAATGTATACTTTTATCAATGTCTTTAACAAATACTGTAAAGTTTTAAAAAAAAAAACTAATACCCCCGACGAAGTAAACTCGCGATTTTTACTGAATTTCTCTCAATATCGTTCTTTAATCACATCATAGGCTTAAAAATTTTTCAGGACAGACAACAACAACATAACAAATCGCGTTTGTAACAGCTTTTTGAATATATCCATTATTGATAAATTATATCGTTCTTTTTGAACCAGATAATATGAATTTTTTTTTTTTAATTTATTTTTTTATTGTCAAAACTCTTTGTTGTATCAATGACATTAAATAGGTCTATTCGCTAAAAATTCTTTTAGGCATTGTAATACATTTCCTTATTATTACAGTAAACTTTCTTAAAATCCATTGATACATCTGATTTAACATGATTCTGAAAAGACCTCCGGAAATGTTCTAAAGTTTAGTAATTTCAGTCTGGATAATAAGAAACCGTTCAATTTTACTCTGATATTTTTTACATCTCAAAATCTATCCAAACTTTGAAGGATTTTTTTCTTGATTAATTCTGTCTATCTGTTTGAAATACCTATGATAACGATAATTTGGGGGATTGAAAGATATTTCTATAAATATTTGTGATATCGAATCGAATAAGTTGTTTTTTCCGGGGAGAATACTTTTTGTTCAATACATTGCCAATCTTGAAAATTAAACATAATGTTTTGACTTTTTGTAATTTCATCAAATCAACCTTATTTTACTAGTGATTTTATAATCAATCATTGGAACTCTAATAAAAAAAAATCTGTAATTGTTATTTTTCCATCAACTGGCATAACATTTCCAGTTGCAGTCTTCATAGGAATCACATCATCGTCTTCCTGCTCTTATAAAACTTAGATATAAATCCTCCTTTATAAGATCGGAATTAGTAACATTTTTCAAAAATAAATCCTAGATCCAAAATGAGATATAATTTCCAGCTTGCTTCTCAAAAACACCAAATTTAAAAATCTGATTCAAAGCCCATTAGAAGGTTGAGAAATAACATCACTTTTTGAATTACGAAATAGTTCCTTTTAATTGTGCTTAAATTTGGCCGTCAGTTTTGTCGACTATCTTTCTATCAATTTATTGTGTTTTCTGTACTTCAATCTTACGAAAAATAAAAATCGGTATAAAAAATTATCGATATAATCTAATATTATCAAGTTCCAAGATATGCTTGACCATCTCTGTTTTGTGTTAAAGTTCCAGAAATATTAAAAACTGGAAGTTAGACGAGCAAATGAAGTTATCATCCAATAAATCAAATATTAAACTCAGTTCTTTATATATCGGTTCATTCAAAATGTTGTGTTACTAATTGGATAGAAATGTTTTAAACTCCGCCCATTTCAATATCTCACTAGCTTATTTTCTGTAGTCCGCCATTTAATAAGAGAAATATTTTGAAATTTTAACATCGGTGTATCATTTTTTCATCGATCATAATGTTCGTTTTTATAAGAAAAGATTATACAAATTTTAGTAAAATAATTACAAAGAGACTTAGAGTCATTTTTAATGATCTACTTTCGTCATATTTCCAGGATTTCTCTCCTTAAAATGTTTCTGCGATCTCGGTCACATATTTTCAATAAAATTTGCACATGGATAGGTAAACCGCTATCGTATAATTATTGTTCACAATCAACTGTATTCTTTTATTTCATCCAAAAACTTTTGTTACCTCAAGTGTTGATAGAGACAAAGAACAGACATTATGATCTTTTAAATTGATAATGTATATTTTCTTGAATGAACTCTGATGATAAAAGTTTGATATGTGTTAGCTAATGTTATACAATTCAATTTGGTTTACGTATAATCTCATCATATCTTCGGATAATTCAATATTTTGAGAAATATATCTCATCGCCTATGTTTCTTTTTTCAAATTCTTTCGTGTGTGCATGTAATAAAAAGATCGAAAAGCCACTGTTAATGTCCCGCCATCTCTATTTATTAGGAAAAAATTTCAAAATCAAGTGTCTTTTATAAAATTGGCTTCTTTTTTGAGTTACATTCAGCACATTTTCTCAGATATTTCTTTAACCTCCCGTAATGTTTGCATAGTATTTTATATCATTTTGTTGCAGTTTTCTTCTTTGCATCTCACAGCAATATATGAGCGCGCCATTTATATAAGGAAAAAATTAGTCTCGTTATGCCGCCTAATTCCATTAAATCTGTTTTCATCAATATTTTCAAAAAGTTTTATTAAACATTCTTCTTTAAAATTTTATTAAAGTTTTTTTTCCTTTCTAGCTTTATTTAACTTTTATCGATGATATAAATGTTATGTATCTCAACGAGTTTATGGACTTTCAAGTATTCTCATTAAAAGTGTGTTTTGTGGCATCTAAACTTTACCAAATTATCAAAAAAGACTGCTTTATTTTTATACTTTTTCATTGAAAATTTCGTATCCAAATGTTCTTCTTCTAGAATTTAATTAATTACTATCATGAAGTAATAGATTGATTGTACACTACTCTTTTTAAAAAACTTCCCCATTTTTTCTAATCGGGTTTCATTAAACTCTTGAACATTTATGCGAAATTTCCAAAAAGTTGTTCTTTCTTCCATAAGATCGCCTTTATATAGATTGTAATTTTCCTCAAAAATTTGTAAATTTTTATTCACCAACATCGTTTTATAGATCTTTTACTTCTTTCTTCTAAGTTTTTTTATAGACTTCTGTTTGTAAAATCTTTACACATGCTGTTTATGATTCTCATAATTTTTGTTTTAGTTCATATAAACATTTTTAATTAGGATCTTTCTAATTGAATCATTACAACAACATCAAATGGATTAATTCCTTTACTAAACACCGCTAATTCTTTTTCCTTTAAAAAATCTAAGGGGATTTTAACAATTCGGTCTTGTAAGATCAAACCAATATCGATGTTCTCTGATAATTTTAGAGGTTTTAAAATTTGTTACTTTAACAAACACATCATGTTTGTCTAATAACCAGGTCGAACATCACGGACAATTCTTTTCTTATTAGCCAGAACTAACATAATATCTTTTCAACTTTGATTAGCTTCAGTAATTTCATCAGCTTTTTCGATATGTGACATTAAATTGGTAATAAATTTTTTTACACCATCATCAACTTCTTTTTCCAATGTTTTTTAATTTCTTTCAGCAAAACTTCATTTGAACTCATGAAATTTGCAAGTGTTTGTTATTCATTATTCTGCTTTAAAATCTTCTATCTCGTCAGCAAACATATTGAATTGGAAGGTTTTGTTAATACATTTTCTAAATTTTTATCAAACTCTATTTATCAAACTATCAAAATTCAAAACTATTATATACATTTTGAATAATTTGTGTTCCAAAGACGTCAAAAATATTTTGTGATCCCATAGTTATTAAGCGATAATTTGTTAACAATTTCTTAATAATCTTTACCATTACTCAGGTCATTCAACACAAGAAAAACATAAATGGTACCACAAATTGGGGGGGATTTTTATAGTCCTTGAATTGAGAATCATTGTACGTAGGACGCTTGATTTTTCTCCATATTTAATCAATTTATAGGTGGTTTGTCCTCAATTATTTTTTTATTCCCATACGAATAAAGACTACAAGTATTCTGATCTTTTTATAATAACAAACCCAATGCGTTTCCAATTCCCCATAATCGAGTCTAAATTACAAATTTCCACATTAAAATTTCTTAAAACTTTTTCAGGTAATGTATTCGCGCATAAAAATTCCTCTAAAATGTTTAATATTTTTGCAGATTTCTTCCAATTCTCCGAATGTTAAGGGTTCAAATTTTTTTTCCGAGTTGATTTCACGTAATTCAACGTTTTTTTATCTAATCCTGATCCTGTTAAATCTTCCAACTCTTTATCTAACAATTTAAAATGTTTCGAACAATAGGAATCACATCCTTTATAACGATTGGAGCAGCTTTACGAACATAAGGAAAAAACATTTTTTAACAACTGGAATATTTTCTCCCAAAAATTAAAAAATACTCTTTCAACAAGCCCACCATTTTTTATGGTTTCAACTGATTATAAGTAAATTCTCTTCTGGTTCCTTTATTGTTTTCTTATGTTTTTCGTAGTTTCTTGTATTGTCTATTTGTTAAATAAATATCTTATCTTTCGCCATTTTATAGTTGATCTATTTTAAATTGAATACCTAACGGGTATTTTCTTCATTAAAGCGGATTTATTTTTTCTTTTGATTTTTGCTGAAGTTTTCGTTCGCCTCCATTTATATAGTTAAAATTTCCAAGTTCTCTTCGCTTCCATTCCTAGTTTTCTCTTCAAAAACATTGCTCAGCTGTCTGGAAGCGCAACAAAATCTTTCACCTTAAACTGAGCATCTTTTGATAAAAATGCTATCCATTGCTCTATCTTGCAAAACTTTCTCTGCGATATGTCTGGACTTGGTGTCTTATGTTTTGACATAAAAAAAGAATATCGAGTTCCATAGCAGATGCTCTATTTTATTATATACCAGGATCTCTCTTTATTAGTCTTTTTTCGAAGTTTTGTGCCGGGCCCCTGATATGATACGTTGGCACGTGTAATTCAAAAGGTAAATTGTTGATAAAATCATTCAAAAGTCACTACTACCTCAATCATAGATGAAATTATTGCGGCAAATCTCGTTTTAAAATATTTAATTCCATCAGGTTTTTCAATCATTTCTCAAGTTTGTTCGAAATAAAAATCTTTTATCGCTTTCTTTTCGTTCAAAAAATTGTTGTTTCCCAGCTTCTCTTTGAGCATAAATATAATTAATAATTCCATCGAGTTTTGTCAAAGCGTCGATATATCTGTACTAATCTTATTATCAATGTATTGTCTCACACCTGATTCTTCGATTCGTTTTTCCCAAATTGGTTTCATACAAATTTGCTATAGTTTTTACTTTACTTGACTTTTTGGTTTCTTAGTTGATGGATCATTATTTTTGTAACATTGAATCAGATTTCATTAAAATTTCAGTATATACTTTTTTCAAGTCTTCTTCAAGAATATAAACCTGTCATTTGGAAACTCGTGCCTGATAATAATACATAAACTTGAGTTCCTTCATATGTTTTTCATTAATAATGTTATCATTATGCTCAAAATTCACGGGGCAATTACAATCATTAAAACTTTTCTTTTTTGTCCAATACAAACCAAATTTATCTTCCTTGCTTAGGAAGAAATTTTGTACCAATTTCACTCCAATTTTTATATCCGTTGTTCCAGGACTTATAGGTTCAACTATGGTAGGAGTTCTTCAATGTTTCCGAGGTCTAAATGGTGTTGAATGATGGTAAATTGTTGGCTATTCAAACTCAGATTTCTGGTATCGGAAATATCAGCAAATTGTAGTACAACTGGAAACAATATTCATCAATTTTTGATTATCGCTTTAAAACACTTTCAATTTTGCCTCTCAAACTTTTTCTATTGCAGATGTTAACTGGTTGATTAATTTGTTTGAGTTAAATTTCTTGTTCCTTTTTTCATCAATTCCGAATCTGTTCTTTAAATTTCTTTGGATTAATTTCTTTTCTATTTTTTTATCCAGTTTTTCTTTGCTTCTTCTGAAGTTACGTTTCGCCATATATTTAAGGAAAATTTTAAACGAGGAACGTTAAAACGTGAACACGGAAACGTCGAACAGGAGAACGTAAAACGTGAACGTGGGAACGTGGATTGTGAAACACCGAACGTGGATGGAACGTGAAACAACGAAACGTGGAAACACCGAACGTGAAACACGAACGTATAAATTGAACGTTTGAAAAGTAAACACGAAAACGTGAAACATGAACGTGTGAAAACACGGATCGTGAAACACGAACGTGAAAACACGAACGCTAAAACTTGAACGTGAAACCGTAAACACGAACGTTTGAAACATGACACGTGAAAACATGAACGTGAACGTGGAACGTGAACGTGGAACGTTAAAAACGAGAACACGAATACGTAAACGGTGAACGTAAAAACATGAAAACAAACTTAAGGATTAATTCACTAACGTTTATATTGGAAAAAATTTATTCAAAATTATTTAACCATTATTTAGGGCTTCATAGTGTAGATTGAATAGTTAAAAATCCGTAGTCTTCTTTCCAAAATTTTATCAACATAATTCATTAAAGTGGTTCAAACCTCATAATCAGATCCCACATAAAGTGTTGTAAATTTTTCTCTGAATAGTGATCGTCTTTCTTGCTTAACAAAACACAACAACATATCTCAATTTTTTCTTATAACTTGTTTATCAACCTTTGAAAGAGCATTGAGGAAAGCGATAGATAACAAGAGATCTATTTTTGTGACGGGACATTATCGTAATATTCCTTAATAAAGTCTTGATTTTTCTAAAAATACAGTCATCGAAAAACGATTTAACAGAATTGCTGTTTTAATATTCGCGTAATGGATACAATGTCCTCAGACAGCATTATTAAAATGATGAGATATTTTTTGTTTAAGTTTTTCTCAGTATTTTCAAATCTTTCTTGTAATTTGTTATATGCGTCTTGTTCTAAAGGATTTACTAAAAACATACAAAATTGGAATAAGGAATCAACTATTGTAGACTAAAAATCAATAATAAAGTTGTTTTTCCCATCATCCACTTGAACCAATCCAATTAATAAACACATCTGATTGGTTGAATCTTTCTTATTGTCTTCAAACGTTTGAAAGTTTTATCTGTATCTTTTTTGCTTTAAAAATTTTCTCCATTTAAATAGAAATTTTTCATCTTGAAGCAACGCTTGCGAAAATGAAGCTGTTCAAGGTTGACTTCAGAAAGCTCTAAATTAGTTTTAAATTGGGATCATCCTATACACTTAGAGGAAGAATCAAACTTATTTTATACGTTTTTTAAGCGGTTTTTTAATCTGACAATTTTTGTATTAAATCTTAGTGAAAGTCTCCTTATTGCCATTAGGAATTTAGTGAGGAAGAAACATAAACAAAAATACTATGGTGTAAACAAAGGATATTATACTTTCGATTCAAATAAAAAAATTCCCTTAAAAAAATTATTCTGAAAACATTCAAAACAATCAGATAAAATCTTTAAACTTTGACGGAAAAAAAGATTTTGGAAATGCAATAAAAAAATTATCTCTCTAATTAAAATACAAATAAAATCACAGTTAGAATACATGTTTTCAGCACTTGATTGTAGATTTGTTAGGGTTTGTTTCAAGAATAACTATTGAGCCAAACTCAGGTATATTTAGGAAATTAAAACGCCAACAATTTAGACCGTTTGATGTTAATTGACGTGCACTGCTAACTACTCGTAGAACCTAGTTTTGAAAATCCATACCGAACATTTACAACAAAGAATCTGAACTTTTTGTACACATTTTTTCCCAAATTGTTGCTTTATGGATCGGAAAATCAGTGAAAACCCGAATGAAATCGATTACTATTTCCAATTAGAAAAAAATATGAAAAGGAATTCAAAAATCGGTGCTTCTTAACTGTTCAAGACTCTGAGGGAAATTTATTAAATAATCGGAGAGTAAAACAACAATATTATTTAAGGATTGAAAAAGGAATAAAAAATGTGTTGTTGGATGATGACAAAATTCAATAATTTTTTACTTAAAAAAACTCAAGGGGCTATTCGGAATGGCCCCTTAACATTCTTCATCCCTGTACTGTTTTTAATTAATGAACCAGCGTCTCTCAAAATAAAAATTGCTTTTGTTACCATTTTTTCTATCTTAATGGGAAGTCCAGTCGTGGGATGAAAGAAATAATCAACTAAAATTCAAATAATAAAGAAATTTTAACAATTGTTGACGAAAATAATGAAATTTGGTTTGTTTAAGGCTAAAGTTGTCTGCAGAATAGAAATATTGGCAATTTCAACAATACAGTAGGAAAAAGCGAATTAGAAATAATGTCGATGAAGGTGACAAATCTCAATCCTTTTATCTAAAAGACTAAGGTAGCCCTCGAGGGCCACCTCCGCAAATATTCATCAAAGATCACTTTTTTCATTATATGGGGGGGGAATTCAGTGACTTTATTCGGTAATTTTAAGATTCGATTATTTTAAGAAGATCTCAATTAAAAAAGAAGCAAAAAAGCTCTTTCAACAATTCAGGGGTACGAGAGATGTTTTACCAAGCTTTCGGTAAATTTGGTAGTGTACTCAAACTTGAAAAACAAGATTAAAGTATTTAGAGGACAAAGTTAAGCACTTGCAAATTAACGATGAAATCAAAACGGACAATAAATTGCAAAACAAAGTGTTAAAAACTTGTCTTAATGAATACACGACCTTGTTTGTTAAAGATTTTGCTAAGAAAAACACATGATATTTTTGTTTTAATTAAGAAGAATCACATTGTGGGAATATCCTTCTTACGTTATCAGAAGCTCAATAAGAGAGAAAATTACCGAAAAAGATTGAAAGAACTTGAAATTGATTACCCAGAAATGGAAATTTTTATTACGACTTGGTAGATTCCAAATAGTAATAACTCTCTACAACCAAATGAAAGAATCTTTGGAATATTTTATACAAAGGAAATCATATTTAATACAAATATGGCCCAGAATCTCGACTGAATTTTATAGAATATCTAAATTACACGATGAACATGTTTACTAAAATTTTACTATAAACTCTTCGATTTATTATATTTTGTTTGTAAAAAGTTTAGCATAACTAAGGTAAACCATTGTAGAATTCTTTCTTCATATTCACAAGGCATTCATTTCGTTTTTTATAACTTTTCGCTGATAAATTTTTTTTTAGCACAAATCTTTGCAAAAAGTTCTTTTCTATCTTTACTTATACTGGCCAGTTATTAAATTTCAGTAAATATTTTTTAAAATTCTTACAAATAATAAAGGTAACTACTTTTTCTCTTCTAAAGTTAATTTTGTTCGGTCATTTTAACCCGGGTATAATTCTTACAATAACAGTCATTTCTATTCTCTTCTTGGACACTTTGTTCATTTCTTTTTGAGACTCCATTCTCTATATAGGAAAAAATTATTACACGATGAAAAAATGATTAACTCTTGGAATTATGTGATTATTTTGTTTGGTAACATGTTTTTGATAATTATTTTAACCATCTTTATCGTTTCTTCCACATTCACAGTGAGTATCTTAATAATATAATCGATGGCTATGGATTCTTCTTTACACAATCTTTACAATATGGAGTCTTTCTTATCTCTACTACTAGTGATCACTATAAAAACTCTGAAATTTTTTTAGTTTCTTTACATTTAAGACATTCTTTCTCTTCGCAAAGTTAATTTTTCTATTTTATTCATACAGCTCTTGATGATAATTCCAATAACAATCTTTACCCAATTATACAATAATTCCATCATTTCTACTCTTATCTTTATAAATTTTTTCAAAACCTTTTAATTCTTTGCACATTGAAACATTTTCTTTTGGGCCTCCATTTATTTCTAGAAAAAAATCTTTGACTTTTTCAATTACATAATATTATAAAACTTTCCCGGGTTATTTCTTCATTAATTTAAATCTTTTCTATGACTATAAGTTACAGGATCTGTGTTATTAATTTTGATAATCATCAAGATTTTCTCTTGACCAATTGATCTTATATTTGTTCGAAAATGTTGGTTTTTTACTAACAATTCTTACATGTTCATTGACTTTAAATTTAGTTTTCGTGTGAATTTCAGGTGGTAACATACTTGAAAAACGGGTCTCTAATAACTCCTTTTCTGCATCTTATCTACAGTCTTTCGGTGTCATTTTGATATTGTTGCTAGTGAACTGTATCGTTTATATATTGTTTTACAGATTTTTTGTAAGAATATCGATTCCATTTAAAGGTTTTTATTAATCTCAAAAAATTCTGTCATTCTCTCATTTTTGAGTTATGTTATATCTCTCTACAATACTTGAATGTCTCTTCGATTTCAGTATGATAAATCTTAATGTTGTTATTTCCTCCAAAATCATCGTTAAATTCTTTATTTTTAAACTTCTAATACAAACCTTAATCTGTATGAAGTAAGTTTGGAGGTTTCGTGATAGATCCTTATGGACATCTTTTACTTTATCTTCGAAAGCTTTTGAAATATCATTGGCCGTTTTCTTCTTTTGATAGCTCTTGTAACCAAGCTATATTTTGATGAAAAGTCTCAATAACATTTAACATATACTTAAAATCCATCATTTTGATCTCGATAGTTAGACCATTATTTACTAAAAATCTGGCTGCCATAAATTCGTCAATTCCTAATGTTATAAATTTTCTCTTTTTAAACTTTTTTTTCGTACTGGACTTAGTGATCGAATTCTCGAGCTTCAATCTCTATCTCATCTTTAAGTCATTCCAATTCTTTGACTTAACGGTTTTGGATTATGGATTCTTTATGAAACTTACTTTTATTTGTCTTACATTTTGAACATTTTGCGTGCAATTCTATAACAAACCCGTTTTTGAGTTTTGACCGATTTTAGAATCTATATTTCGTTTTTTCGTTTTTTTCATTGCATTTGTGGCAGTGAATCAAATCATCTTCCATATACATGTAAAAAGTTTCCTAAGTTTTATTTAACTCATCTAATATATCAGATTTTGCTTCATTTTTATAGCCATAAGGATACTTGTATCGATCTTATTTTCTAGAAACGATACTCTTATCCATCTTTAGCGTTCAGTGCCAGAGCTGTGTTTATGGTAACTGTATACTAATTCATGCTTTATAGCTTTTTATTACAGTTCATCTACCTAAATTCTTTTCTTTATCTTTCGAACCAGAACAATCTCTTCAGAAGTTTTCGAATATTTTATGGTTTTATTTTACAACGCTTCTCATTAATTTCCTTTACACCTAACTGGGTTTTTTATTAGATATTTGTACGATGTACATCTTATAGACCCCATTAAACCACAAAATTCTTCTAAAACTTCGACTATTTAACTCATCTTTGAATTTCCTATTACCTTCTTATTTTTAGTAGTGAAACATTCATGATCTTTTGGGTAATCACTTGTATCAAAGTCATCTATTATTTTTCTTTAATTAATTTTAAAAGGATCTCGTTTCAATTTAGGAAAATAACTGTCTGTATCCATGTAACACAGATTCAAATCTGGATCAAACTTTCTTTAATTTGTTGTAATAAAACTCGTCTACATTAGCAATTTTGAGATGGTTCGAGCAACTGAAACATCCTATGTAAGTCGGTTTGTTAAAAAATTTAAACTTTGTGTTTGTATATGTGGGACTTCGCTATACAGTTGTCAGGCTCAAAGATGTTATAAATCATTTGAAAGTTGTTTTCTTAGCTTGTTTTCATTGAAAATATTCTTCATTTCCAAGCTTTAATATCACATCTGTTTTCACATTTTCCATAGATTTTCCATAAAATCTGGAGTTGTTCATCAGCTTTATAAAAAATCGCCTTTTCAAAAGTCACCTTGTAGCTTTTGGTCCTCATATTAGTATTATAAATCAATGTCACTCTTTCATTAAAGGATTCTGATCGGAAATGCAATAAACTCTATTTCACATGATTTCAAAATCCACATACCTTGTTCAAATAGAACTTTCAAATTTCTCGAGATGAAACAACGTATTCAGTTTTATCCAGTAGAGTTGTGCATGCAAAGTTTGTTTTTAAAATGTTATGGAGCAAGAAGGTAAATCCTTGATGTGATGTTCGTTGTTTTTTGTTGGGCTATCCAAGATCGACTCTTCGAGAATATATCCAATAATCTTCGTCGCCAGTAGAGTTCTAAATAGTTTATTGCCACTCTTCTTTTGTATTACGTTTTAGGGATCCATCCACTTGATATCACTAAACGGCAGTTTTTGCGCATTAGACCATAACATAAAAGGTTGTTTTTGCATCGCAGATAGAGTAAATTAGTTTTCGGGCTTTGTCTTATCAAAAATCTTTTAAAATAATTTGTGATTTTGCTTTCACCTATTCGAAGCTTAATACACAGAGAAATGCCTCCGCGAATACCTTTTTCGATCAGTAAAATACATCTTATAAATCATATTAAGTGTAATTTTCTATCATTCGTTAATTTTAACATAGCATCCCATGCAAGACTGGGAGCTGTTAGATAGTGTGCTGGATCAAGCTGGATAGCAATTCAAAAAAAAAATAACAAAATATTACCTTAAAATTTTCTTAGATTTCAGCGAGCAATAAAACATCTTGAATTGATGTTACAAATCAGAAATAATTTCCCAGATTTTTCTCTTTATAATTTGTTCCAAACTATAAGTTAAGTAGTGTTGATTAATCTTTCTCAGATATGCTATCATCTGTCAAGAAAGTGAATAGCAAATCTTGAATTTTCAGGCTCTTCTTTGTAATCAAGTTTTTCTTAATACTGTCGATAAATTCATAGGGAAATATTCCTTTTTCCAGATAGGAATTTTTAAAGATTTCTTCTTCCGTCATTTGGCTGTTTATTGTATTCTCTCATTCTAGTCCATCTTGTATAAAATGATTTGTATGTTGGATGTCTTCTCTCTTTAGATTTTTAGTCTAACTTTTCTATAGACGTGGCATGAATCTGAACCGTGTTAACAAACGAAAAACTTGATGAACTTTCGTAGGTTTGTCACCATCAAATTCATACCCGTATTCAGAATATACAGAGTAATTTTATATATCGTTCTTCGGTGTTTGCAATCAAATCAACATTACCGTATTGTTTTGCAATTCTTTTATGTTACAAATGCGTATCGTATATTAGACATATATTGTGACAGAAAACGGGAATATTCTGAGGAAATTTCAAATTCAGATTACAAATTCTCTATGAGTGTGCACCTCGAAATTTTCCAGTCAAATGACAGTGATCTTTGCATTTTTTGAATGCATCATAAGCAGAACTCCAATTATCTGGTAAAAACCCTAAAAGTTTTTTCAGTGTTTTGATTACGATATTTCTTCTCAAATGTGGCAAAAGATTTGGAATTTTGATACGCTAATTTCTTCTTCGTCAGTCAATTTTCATGGGCTTCATGTTCTTTGAATTATATTTTTTAGCTATTGTACTTCGTATAATTTATTGAGTTCCTTCAAAACTAATTTTGCTGGAAAACGTTCGGGCAACGCTTTCTTCATTTTTTGCTCGATAACATATCTCGGCTGTGTACATACGATTGGTCACATTAGACACTAAATACTAGAGTAAAAAACATAAGGGAATATGCTTTGTTGAATCTTGGCTTGTAGTCGATTTTTTTGCGGAGATTGTTTTTGCATGCTGGGAAATCTTCTCGAATATGCTCTCATAAGTCCAGTATAAATTACGTACGGTTGGTTCATAATTTCTTTTGATACATTAGTAAATTTAGTTGTTTGACCTGGAAATGGCATAACTGGCTTACAAACTTCATGAATTTTACAAAATTAGAAGTGATCTGTTAAATCCTCCAGGATTTGTAATATATGGCTTTAAACATCTTCGACACAAGAACGTTCTTGTGGAGCATTTTTTGTATATCTGTGAACTCGCTAAATCTACTTAACATCTGTGATCAAAAACATAATGGGATTTTATCATTCGTGTTTAATTAACATACAATAAAATCAACTTCTAACTTGGCGTCATAAAACTTCTGAAAATTTTGAACGGTATACTATGTGTAGATTTTTCATCAAAAGTTTCAGACATTTACAGACATTTTCGGATACTTGTACTTTGCTTTTGCTGCTTCGTGTTTTCAAATAATTGTATATCCTTTTAAAGACATAGGAAAGTCGAATCCAGAAAATATCTCATCGTTCACGAATTATTTCGTATTGTTCTGTTGCTCTAGTCAATACATGGATTCTCGGGTTTTTCAATAGCGCATCGGGATAGAGTAAATAAAGCAATTAACTAATCTTAAGTTTTTGATATTTACACAAGCTTTTTTAATCTTTGCTATTTCTTTTTTAGGTCATCGATATTATGATCCTGCGTTCATAATATTAGATGTTTATTAAGGCTCAAAACTTAGTTGGTTTACAAACTTCTTTAAATGTCCATCCGGAACCTTTAATTGGATTATTCGTTTGTTTCTCGATGTGTTTAATTTATTAAATTGGTTAGGTAATAAAGTCGTTTACGTCAAAGATTTCGTTCTGCTTTGTGATAGTAAAATACATTTAGACATGTTTGCGGTTAACCATTCCACTAAAGATTCGTTCGTATTCTCGATTCCAAAGAGAGATAGCCCTTTCATATTTTTTAACTTTTTCTTGAAATTTCTCGATTTAAACTTTTTATTTTCTGACCGCTATTATTGGAAAGATATTTGTAAAATTGAGACATTGGAAATTGTCGTTCAAGTTTGGTTTAAAATGATATTGCTTTGAAAAAAGACCGTTTGTATTGCAGGATAAAAACTTTCTAAATCAATGATATTTTTCGGATTTTACTTTAAGAGGTGTTTATACAATTTCTTTCGAATATTCATTTCAGACTTGGTTTTATCGTTAGTTACCGATAGCCAAACTTGTTCAGCTATTCGAATTGAAGTTTTTTTATCATCCATTAAATAGGTCGAGATTTTTCTTGTTCAAATCTTTGAAATTTTCTCTTTTAATTCACGTAATTTCTCAATATGTAAAACATGTTTTCGTGGATCGGCAATTTTTATTTTCTCTAGCCCATCTGTCTTAAATAATTTAGTTCTTTATTAATAAATTTCTTTGTTCATTCAAAGATTGATTTTCGAATTGTCAATGAGCGAGTATAGTGATGTTCAAAAATGTTCTTTTTCTTGCAGTATGGGCACTCTATATCCTATTTTCCGCTTTCTCGCCATATTTAAAGAGAGCAAAAATTTGTAAAACTAAACTTTTGAGAAGTGGTGATTTTTGTTAACCCCCCCCCCCCATACACCCATGGACCAACTTGGGACACAAATCAGCACAATTTCTGGTAAAACTGTTTTCAAGATTTGTTCTATATTTAAACGAGCAAAAATTTGTATAAAATTAAATTTTTGAGGAAAGTAGTGATTTTTTGACACAACATCAGCACAATTTCCTGGTTCATAATGTTTTCAGATTGTTCCTATTTTGTTTATAGAAAATCTTTTAACCTTAAAATTTAGTTAAAAGAATTTTTCTATAATAAATGGCAGCAGCGCTGTTACAAGAGTTGAATAAGGCTTGGTGAACTAAGGAATATAAGAAATTACGTGGAAATTGGAAGAAAACTAAAGAGAATCATATAGAATCTTGAATTTGGAGAGAAAAATGAAAGATAAAATTCGGGGTTTACAATAATTGCCGAGTTGGAATGAATTGTATAAGATTACACTTGCCCCCGAACAGATTTTTGACTTGTTTTTGGATGAGAAAAAGATTCAAAGAATTAAAACAAAAACTGGAAATAAAAGTACATCTTGATTGTTACTGGGAAAGAAGACTATATAAAGATAAAAGGACTGTTGTTACAATTAAAACTTTGTAGAATAAAGATTTGTTAATTAAGATTTTTTGATTGTTTTCATTTAGAAAACAGCCTTATATAATGTAGAAGCAAACACTTGAACAGTAAAACAGCTAAAGATTCGGTTATTTAAACATTCGTGCCTTTCCTGTTAGATTTTATTAGGGATTTGTTTATGGTTCAATGGACAGTATTTTACATTGATTTTCTGTCTTGTCCCAAGAAGTGGTCCTAGAACCGGCATATTCATTATTCTACTTATATTTTATATATATTATATATACTATAGTATATATATATATATTTATATATATATTATCAATTATATAAAATTATAGGAGAGGACGATTGATCATTGGAATCACTCCTCTTGTATGGATGGAATAAGTTATTGTAGAATACTAAACTTCCTTCTTTAGAAAGAGTTTCTATTGTTTCCTTTTTTTCGCTACCGCTCTACATTATTTGTTGTGTAAGTGAATTTGAAAAACTAAATTCTTTATTGCCATTATACCTCTGAGGGGGATGTCTTATATTTCATTAGATTATTTTCTTCGTAAACAATTATCTGAGCTCATTGTGTAATAAATAGGTTTACGTTACGTTGACAAGATTATTAACTATTTACTGCATAGTTCCTTTCCTTCCTTTATTATTCCGCTGGTTGCAAAAAATGTTAAGGAAATGTATTTTCAGGAAAGTTTTCGTTTTCAGAAAATAAATAAAAAATAATTACCTTTGTTTTATTTAAAATGTTCTTAGTCGTGGATGATCTGCTGCCACTTACCTGTAAACAGGAACAACCTGTGATATAGCATATTTAGTTTTTATTCTTGAGTAATAAAAAACTGTTCTTCTTACAAGGGTATCAAAATCATGAAAGCATTATGAGGGTTGATCAATACACACCAAATAATTACAAAATTGTGTTGATGAAACAATAAAACGTTATTTTAAACCTTATTGGGAATATGCATTAATTTATGTGCAAATTTTATGACAGATTAGTATGCTACAGTGTTCATTTTTAGTTGACGCTTCTTTTGATTATTTGCAGTAGGTCTATAAACACAAAACATTTGTGTTACAAAATTTACTACACTTCGTGTTGTGTTTGTTGTTATAATTATAATTTTGCCTTATTTTCTTTCATACTTAACGTTATAATTTTATAATTTTTCACGCTCAATAATTGGGACAGACACCTGTATCAAAGAAGAGTTGTTCTTAAGATTTCTGTAATACTCATAATGATATATTTCGAGTTTAGCCATGTTATAATAACAAACTTTTAACACTACATACGATGTGTATGGAACAGTGATATGGGTCTGTTTTTCTAATCGACTTATGTACTTATTATAACCCTCTCTATAAATATTAATGTTCCATGTTTTATACTCATAGAATGGATCTCCTAGGGGTTTCAAAGCTGTTCCAGGGCAGGTCGAGAGACAATTTTACTTGAGGAAGAGAAATTAGTCTCAATTGTGATGGGGGAAAAATTCTATTTCACAGATGTTGTCAAGATGTTCCCAGCTCGTTGGGATATAATAAACAGCAATAAAAGTTATTTTTTCTCTGTTTTAAAAGTGTTTAACAGCACTTTTATTTGGATTTCTATTTATTATATAAAAAGTCGTCCGATCTCTTTCTTTGTTGGAACGGAGCTGGTCACTTTATGACGACCATGTGTTGTTGGAGTTTTTACCGGCGGTTTTGTTATCGTTCTGTCGGGATTTTATTGTTTGGGTTCTTATTGAAACCACCGTTCTTTCTCCTCCTTTTGTCCAATTTCTTTCGATTGTTTTATTAATGTTGAGTTTAGGGAGGGGAACAATTTTATTCTTCGCGTTTCAGTTTTTTTTTTGGTATTTCCTGAATTTTATTGTGTTCCACCTCATCAAAATTGGGCATGGGAGGGGTAGTTATCTATACACACTGCATTTCGTATTAAAAATTATATAAAAACAGTCACCATTTTAAATTTAAAAATGAAGGATAAAATTATTTGTAATAACTTTTTTAAAACCTAAATAGCGTTTTTATAACAATAATGCCCATATAAATCGAAAGTTTAGCCACACCACTTGTCATTATATACCATTTATAATTAGAGGTGATCTTTGATAATGTGTGCTAAAATATTAATTGGGAAAAAATATCACATAAGAAAAATTTATTATTTTAAAAATCTTCATGCATCTCCTACTAACACACACACACTTTCAACACACACCACACTCCAACAACACTCACACACACACACACACTCACACACACACACACTCACACCACAACACACTCACACACACACAAAACACACCACACACACAACACACACACACAACACACTACACACACACACTCACACCTCACCACACACACATCCTTCATCATCCTCATCTCATCTATCATCACACCAAACTTAGAAAGTTGATAACGTGAACAACCAAGAATATGTGCTAAATCACTCACACTTAATGATGACGGGATGATATATGCATGATACAAATTGTCAACATCATTTTTTCGTTGTGTACACAAAACCATACTTTTTACCATTATCTTAAAAAATTTCATTCGTTTTTAAAATAAAACGTGGAAAAATATTAGAAAGATGATTTCTTAAATTTATGTCAGGTACAGCCTAAGGACGCTTAAGAATTTAATACAAAAAAATGCGGGTCTGCAAAAGGTACCACTACGACAGGTTTTATTTTACTTTTGTTTCTCCTTCTTGTTTATAATGTATAAATCAATGTTAAAATGTTAATTTTTATCTAAATTTATCTTTGTTCAAAACATTTCAAAATCCTTTTTAACGTCTCAATTTTCCCAAACGTGGTTTATGCATTGGGCGGTCAAAAACCTGTGACTTTCTCACTCCCATCTTGATCAGTAAATTTTACATTGATTGTTTTTTATAAAACTCGTTCCCTTTAACCCGAAATCATTTATTTAGATTAATGTTTTCTTCCATTTACTTTGTTATCGTTACTTATACTTAGCTAAAATCATCACTTAGCTGTAGGCACACGTTTAGTTTGATTTGAGGAAAGAATGAAATATTAGACAAGATGAAAGTGTGTTAATATTGTCGAGAAAATAGTTGGCTGAGCGTTGACTTGGAAACTGTTCGACAAAAGGTTGTTTGTTTTCGAGCGGTGGCACTCGACTCGATAGTTAACTGTATGACGGTGGACTGTTTGATGTGAGGAGTGAGTAGATTATGTTGGCAGTGTACACCTTCCGCAAATTCATCGTGTTACTTGCGATGTCAAATCGGTGTCGAACTTCTGTTGTCACATTCTAGGCAGAGAGAAGTGTAGAGTAAATTTCAAAGAGTCCCCAATGTAGGTAGTGGTAATGACTCAGATTCACAGTTAATTCGATTTTTTAATCACACAGCTATTGATTAAAACACAAAATTTTCATATTTTTCATTTTATTTATGAAATGTTTGTTGTTCTAAAAAAAGGAGTTGCCACATCCTTTTGTAAGCTTTTATCACCTGTGTCTTACGTAAGGATTTCATGAAACAAATTTAAGAGGAAAATTCTGTAAATTTTTATTTAGGTCACGGTACTAATATAAGAGCGGTCAGAAGTATGACTTGAATTTCACTATCTATGAGTCAGATCCAAGTCCAAACGTTTTTTAACGCTTGGCATTGGCGGTCAACCGGTTCTATCAAACCCTCTTTCCACTGGCCTCTTCTCCTTATTAAAAATTATTGATGGAGAAATGACAAAACAGTTTTAAGTGAGTATAAAATCTAAAATGAAAAATTGGATTACAACAATAGTTTGTGTGATTTGGAGCAAACATGTTATATTTACCTCAAAAGAAACAAACGCAATAATTTGAGTAGCTAATATATAGATAACTATTGTATAAATCAGTGGGGGTACGACTTTTAATTTAATCAGCTTGAAAAAATTTATCAGCCATAAATCTAGATATTCTATAATGATGTATTCATTATAAAATACTAGCATTTACCGCGGGCTTTTAGACGAAATTCTCCTACGAAATAATAAGAACACCATCTAGTAAATATTTTTTTCTAGAGACTTACTTAATGGCAATTGAAAAATAAAATATCTAATTCTTGAACTATAATTACAATAGTTGGACATTCAGTTTGAGGCCTGAATTCAGAGGTGAGACAAATTTAATAATACTAACTATGGGACTAAATCGTAATTCTCGGCATTTACAGATAGTTAATGCTAATAACTGAAAATTCTGCACAATCAAAACGGTCGACGTATGCAGCTTTCTTGGTGAAATCATCTTGTGCTCGTAATACTGATGATGGCGACTAACAAAAAAACCATCCCTTAAGATAGAATCTCCACGATTGTTTGAAAATTTAAATTTAAAAAACTAACTCAAATTTATTATTCTACGCTGCAAGGCAATGTCCGAAAATGGCTGCTAAGCGCTAAACAAATAACTTGTATCTTGCTATACAGGAAAACAACACCCATATCACTTCATTGGGAGAATAAAAAATTACTATTTCTGTAAATGCGTACGCAACTAAAATTATCCAGCAGGAAAGCTACAAGTTCGAGGATGGCTAAAGAAGTTGAGGGCAATAGCCTAAACTGAAACAACAAAGAAAAACAATTTTTGCTGCATTACCATAGGCTTTAATTCAAACTTGTACACATTGAGACGATTATAGTAACAATGATTCATGTAAAACTAAAGTATAATAATTAATCTAAGTAATGCATGGGGGTTAAAAATCTAAAATGTAAACGTACTACATGTTAACTGAAATTTCTTTTCAAAATATACATCACGTGGTAATTGCAAGGGTTAAAATGATAAATAAAAAAGTCTCGTTTACAAGCATGAATGGACGTAACCATCGTCAGGGAAAACTTGTAAGATAATGAAAATGTAACATAAGTGTGTGGAATGAAACATTTTGTACAAAAAGGTTGCAACATATAAACTTCCTCAAGAAAGGTTCAAATAGTTATAACCTTTTTCAATTGGCTTACACAAAGAAAACTATTCTTTACATTACACTTTTCCTTGGATTGGGACATTAATTTTGTTATACTTGTAACTAAATAAATGATTACAAAGAATGCTTCCTTCTTTTCACAACTGAAATATGAGAGAGGAGTTTAAATGAACTTAATGCCAGGTCTTCTAGAATATTTTAACCAATTAGAAAGTTTTCCCTGACAAGGGTTACGCACTCATGAGATTATGACACTTTATTATTCCTAATTTCGAGGTCTTTCTATTTTGTTAGCATTTCCACGTGATAAACTTACTTGATCTTCGTTATGAGTCTTAGTACGCTGTCGATTTTTCTTTTTATTCCATGACATATGTGAATGTAAACTTTAAATTTTATAAACGTAATCAGCATATTTCTGGTTACTCAATTTACCATTCACAATATTTAATTTTATATTTACATGTTATATTGAACCAAGGCTCTTATAAAATCTTGTTAAATTGCATCCATTCAATTTAAAAAATGCAACGAAGAGAACCATTATAGTACACTTATGTAAAACATTTGTACCACACAGTTTTCCAAAAATTGTTTTTATTTAAATCAAATAAAAAAACAGAACGATACAGGGTTCATGTGTACGGATGGAACGAAACTGCATAGGGTTGGAGATTGTTTGAGGTCGTAGGTAATAAATACGTCGATTTGCAACAGTTTTATTTTTAATGTTTCATTGTAGGTAAATTAAAACTCACAAAACATCCAGGTGTAAAAATGAAATAATGTCTTCGCACGTTACTGCCAAAACAGGAGTAATAAATGAATTATACAGAATAATTAAGTAATAATTATATATTTAGGTAAGGCCTATGGTTCAATGTTCTATGTAATTTTGCCTACGAACCTAATTACTAAAAACAAAATTTAAAATTTCACTTGCGCGATGTCGATCTTTATGTCGGGTCAGTATTCTTGGCTCAACATTGCAGCGAAGTCGAAACATGAGTGGAAAAAGTGAAGATTAGTAGACTAGAAGTCTAAAACATGAATATTTGGAAGTACTCGAAGGTGTACTCATAGTTAAAAATAAACTTGGCCTAAAATAAAAATGCTCACGACGGTATTAGACATTTTTATTTTTCTCGGCGAGACACCTTTAAAATCACGACAAAACGTGGTTCGTCAGAAGGACCTACCAAATTACTTTTCTGTATTATCTTACTTTTTATTGCATGTTACAATCTTTACGTCTCTCATGAAAGAGTCTACATTAATAATAAGAAAATATAAATGTACGACGATCAAGGACGAGTGTTGTTGGCAGTAAGATGTTCAGCTTTAAGTTCGATATAGCAAAAATTTACTACGGTGCCAATTAAGTTAGTAATCGCTAACGAATTTCAGTTCTTAGAAACATTAAGTTAAAGTTTATGGTAAACAGTAACGAGTTAACAGGGTTGAAACTAACTAAGGGTAAATTTTAAACAGATAAAACTGCAATATTGACATGAAGGAGAACTGTTTTGATATTGCATTGTTATTTTAAATTCTAATTCGCATTATTGTGAATGACTTGTATGTTAATTTCTTAATAGCAAATACGTTTTGGGTCATGAGGTGTTTTGTAGGGTGTCGTCTTTCCCTCGATTAAATGGCTAAATTTAACAATTTTATTTATTCTTTAAGAGTTTAATTCAACCTTTGGGGCCCCCTTTCTGGGCCTCTGAACGTCGTCATTACAAACTCTTTTTGATCACCATTAAACGTTGAGACAAGGAATACTAAAGTGCCGTCCGAGTCACTACTTTCCCTTTAGAAAAATCTCAATAGAACAATTGAAAATTAGACATTTCATTAAAATTTTGTAAGAAGTCTAGTTGTGAAAACAGAATTTTCAGTTTTATACTCCAGGTTTTTAGTATAATATTTTAAAAATTTAGATTTAATTTAATATTTTGCAATGTGTTGTTCGAAAGAAAATATACGAGTAATAGAATGTTAGATTATTACAGAGTCATGAGCTTATTGAATTTGACGATTAGTAGTTTTACTATTTAAAAAACGAAAATACCTACAAGAATGTTTTCGAACGTACTTTAGTAAGCCTTCACACTTTGGTATGAAATTATTAGAGTGGCAAAAAAACCAATAACAACGCCTGAAGGTATATACAAGTTTATAACAATTGCTGACTTTTGTACCCTCAATAACATCGTTTAGATCAACGATCTCCTCTCGGCAGGTATTTAAATGTTGGGCAATTTGACAAAAACCGCAAACCCACAAAATTAGACGCGTTATTCTTGTCAGATGGGAGACAGCCCGTAAATGCTAAACTTCCCGCCCGCGCTACACAGCCACACGTGTGACGCCATTCTTCTGAGTCAACAAACGGGATATCCGGAACTGTGAACGTTTCTATCGTCATTTCACTTTTCTTATATTTTGAACCTACTTGTACAATTTTTTTTGTAAAAACTTGTTGCAGGATTTTGGTTGAGATTTTAAATCCAAATGTTTTTTTGTTTACATTTTATATTTTATTGACATTTTGTTACTGTCGGAATGCATGAGCATTTGTTATAATTCAGTAAACATATAATAAACGTATTTAGTCACTGTCTCAAGATTAAGATTGGATATACTTAATAAAAATTCATCGTGTCTTATTTTTCGGAAAATTTTTAATCACACCACTTGATTGAAAGCCTCTAATATCTGAGTGTTAAATCCCACTTTTGGGAATCTTTACTTTTAGAAGTCCTACACCTACAACCTACTATCAAGTAGTATTACTAGCTATTGTTACACACCAGCATTATTGGAATCCTAGCTACAAAACCTTATTCTGACTTCAGTAACTATAGAAATTGTATTAAAAAAAAGAGATATGTTCAAAAAAACACTATTCAAGTAAAACATCATCATTACTTAACCAATTGGAACATAATTAAATACTCCATTATATATAATATAATATCTGCAAAATATTAAATAATTTATATGCAAAAATGTTACACTCTCTAATAAAACAGTAGTTGTTAACTTAATTCTTTAAATTTCTATGAAACATTTAGTGACACAATTACTATATGACATTCCTCCATGAAAAAACAAAAACCTTCCTCGCAATTGCTTTTACAATTTTAATTGGTTCATAAGATTTAACTGATCCAAAATTTAATCTGACTCAAAAAGCCTTTCCCTAATAATCCGTGATTAAATATATTTACTGTGTATAATTTTCGAATGTTGGGTAAGATATTTCGCGGGTGCATTTGACTGAAGAAAACGTGTTTGCCCTTGTAGTCCTTTCCCCTGGAATCAAGTAACGTTAATTTATCAAGGGTTAACGTAATACCTATAAGGACATACGTGTCTACTTTATGCTGCGGTTTTTACCTCGGTGGCATTATTTATTAGAAATAGTTGGAATATTTAAAATTAATGTATAACAATTTAGTACACAGTATCTTATAGATTCACTATTATACATTTTTAACACAGAATTTTAAAGTACCTGTGTTAAACGAAACCAAAAATCCAATCATAACAAATGTTATTCAGACCCAAGTTTCTGATACGATAGTGAAGTAAACACAGTTTACAGCCCATAGCGGACTGGGCTGGTTTTGAGGTTCGCTACGCGCACCTTTACGTGAAACTTGCGAGACTCGGGATGTAAACATATCCTCTTATCACAGATATAAATCGTCTGTGTTTCTGTAATTAATGTAACTGCGGGTTACTGCTGCACTGTCTAAGTCATAGGCGCTTTCTGCAGTCACCTTTTCTGTTTGTACATTATCGCGTACGTACAGAGTAAACAGCCGTGAATATTGCACGGACGTTATTTTAAAGGTATTAGTTTAAGTTTTATAGCGTTTGGTGTGCGTTGGAGTATGGCAGCTTAAATTGAATTCATTATCTATTATTGCGAGAAAAAAATGTAACTTTATAATGGTTTGATTGTCCTGAGCATGTCTTACTTATCAATGTCAGACTGCGTGTATTAGTATTTTAGTGAGTAAATAGTTGTTTGGATTTTTTATTTTTTTTTTTA
>NW_025783845.1:0-27971 GCF_021130785.1 Homalodisca vitripennis
TAAGTTTTTTATTATTTTCAATTAAACTTAAAGGCTTTTCAGCCAAAATATTTCTTTTAGGAAAAGACAAACATAATTGTTGTATGTCAGAGAAGTCAGCAGAAGTGTTGGTGTTTTCTAAAAACGTTTAACAACTTAGTGAAGTGGTTCAATAACATTGAACGAGTAACCAATCTCCTACAATTACGTGATTATAAAACGAACCTCTAACGTTTTTATCATTCGGTTAATTTATTGAGAATTGGAAACAGCAAAAAAACTTGTGTGAAGGCCTCTCTGTAGAAATTACTGGTAACCGGTCCAACAAGTTTACAGCGGGTTCACCAGTTTCCCCGCAGGCTATGTGGTTTAAGTGAAATCTTTGGTTTCCTCATTGTGATAGCACAAAGGTGATAATAGCTTTGAGATTAACAGAAGTTTTGTGAAAATTCTCTCTTGGAAACATAAATCGACAAAGAGTGAAAACATACTACTTTACAATCTCATATTTATGCGCTTACAAAATTACACTTAGTATAATAATATTTATTAAAATATTACGCTTTAAACCCCCTAATGGATAAGTGTATTTTTCAATTCATAGGATAAAGGTGAAATTTACGTTCAGATTAAAAATAAAGTAATGTATATTACTTCAAACTTCAAATAGTACATTAAATGTTTTCATTCGTATGAACCTCATATACATTAGAGAGAATAAGAATATTTGACATAATATAGATACAGTTAAAAGCCTATCAAATTTTACCCTTACAATATATTGTCTCTTGAAAATGTTTTAACTCTGCATAATAATGAATATATTTAGTATTGTACAAACAAATTCGTAAACAGAATTTGGGGTCAGGTAACAAATCGTTGCCATTGATTTCTCAATTTTAAAATCCCAGGTACATTTTTAAACTATTTTAATGTACTACTTTTTATAGTGTTTACATTTTTTGACGTATGTAAATAATCACCGATTGTGTTATTTTCTCCATATATCAATTTTTTGGACATCTAAAGAAGAGGATAGATTGCATCCTCATAACGCAATGTTCTATTCTTGTACCTTTGGTGATGACAAATATCAAATCTTGCTATCCTTAAAAATGAACCATCGTAAATAATACATTTTAATCAAAGATCATTTTTAACAATCGATAGATGGGGATACTCTACTACTGATAGTTTCTTTCCATCAATTTGTATAGTTTTCCAGATGCACAATTACGCTATGTTAACCATTAATCAACCACAGTCTGCCTAATGCTATGCACTACCAAGAGTGTCAACACACGGTACAAACAGTGACAAATTGGCGGAATTACCATTATACCAACAAATCAAGGTGGGCAGCCGTCGATACAGTGAGATACTCTACTAATTTTCGTTTCTTTTCAATACATTTTTATAGTTTTCGAGATGCTGAAACCTTACATCGCCGCTCGCACACCCACAGCAAACCAACAGGGAAACGCGCGCCCATGGTGGCGAACGGGATGCCGGATCAAAATTAAACTAGGTAAAAAAAAAAACACACCGTGGTCAGTATACTCAGGTTCATTTACTACGAAAACACAGGCCTATCCAGTCAATATAATTAAGTATATAAATATATTATAAATAAAAAAATAAAAAGTGCCTGCAGTAGTATATACCTTCGAACAATTCTTGTCAGGTGCACCTGTATACAAAAAATTAGACACGCCATAATTTGAAAACAAGAAATGCCAATTCCACCCGGTATCCTTCGGCTAAGGGCGGGCTCCTAATGAAATCCAAGAAATAACTAAATAATATCTAAAACTAACTTAAAATTAAATAACAAAATATAAACTATATAAATGGCAACAATAACAATAACAAATAAATAAAGAATGCAGGGTATCACAGATTTTGACTAGCAGTTGTGTCCATCATGGTGGCCGTCCCTCTGTCACAGAACAAAAATTAAGCGTTTTACTCTTGGTGAAAAAAAAAAATTTTTAATGATTAGGAAAAAAAAACGGATGGCCAAAAGTAGCAGCCTAATAACAGGAATCTAAATTTAAAATTTGATGGCAGAAGGCCTTAAATTAACCAAGTAGGCTATAAGGGGGAGTAATGGGCTAAAAGACCCGAAGAACGTTACATCTCTCAGAAAGGCTTAAATTTAGCAAAATGAACCTTCAGCAGTCTCTCTGGGTTTAGTGTTTACAAAAACTACATAACAAGTGACACATTACAAACAATATTGGCTGCAGAATAAAAAAGAACTGTAACATAAGCCTAGGACTGGTCCTCACTGAGAGACAGAAAATTTATTTAAGCTGAAAGAAAGGGTGAAAACTAATAAAAGTGTAAGAGAAATAATTTTGAAAGCCAATTTAAAATTTAGTAAACAGCCAGAAGTACTAAAATTTAATAAAAGGCAAAGCTACAATTTGGAAAACCATGTGCTCTTAACCTTCACAGTTTGAAAAATAAAAATAATCACTAAATATTAAAAGAAAGCAAAACTTACTCATCAGTGAGGGGCCGTAAACCTAGCCGCACATGTTAGAAAGGAAACAGCTCAGCAAATCTAACAAAAACACTTATTTAAACAAAATTTTTAACTGGAGCTAACTCCTAACTTGTACACCACGGCTCGGAGTCTTTGCCACTCTACCGGAAAGGCCAAACGCCTTCAAATGGTCAGTGGCCTCTGCAGCCAATAAACCACACACATACACTATATAAAACACACATGAGCCGGGGAGATATAGGTATTGAACCGGCTCAGACTCCCCCCCCAAAAGGAGGAACTCCCCTCTGTTAAATTTCTTCAAAAAGAAAAATCGAAGGAAATGCCTCTCCCCCCCAATGATTGAAGAATTATAAACCGGAAACCCTTAAGTCTGCAGAAGGGAAAACCAAGAACAAAGAAAATCCAGTTGGAGGCAAGAAAACCCTCCAAGAGTAGCGTGGGTACAAAGAAGAACACAGGAACCTTGATCAGGAAGAAGGAGCAGAGGTGATCAGGCCTCTGGACCTAAAACCCTCCCGCACAGACTAAAGAGAAATCACGGATGGACCTCCGGCAAGGCTTCAGATGGGATATGTGCGGCCTTCCTGAAAATCTTCCCGGACTGAGGATCTCCCAGTCGGGCAGTCACCCGGAGTCAGAAACTTCAAGATGCGGTGGGGACCAGTCCACCTGTAGCAAAGTTTAGCAGCTCTTTTATCCACAGCCGAAACTGACTGGGTGAGCCTTGCAGTAAAACTAGATCCCCCACCTGGAAGGGATTGGCAATACGACCTCGGTTGTACTTCCTCCTTACTAACTCCCTAGCCCGAATGAGATTCCGCCTGGCTGCCTCCCAAGTGGCTTTCACATTGGGAGTACCAGGAGGGTGGCAGAAGATCGCTAATTTTTCCAAAGGTTCGCCAAAGGGTTTGTTTGGCGGAAAGCCAAATAATAACTCGAAAGGTACCGCCTTGTGACTTTCATGCTGGGCCGTATTAAAGGCAAATTGGATCCAAGGTAGTTTGTTGATCCCAGGTGGTCTGATTTTCCGCATGAAAGGCAATGAGAGCAGATCGAAGATTGCGATTAAACCGTTCGGCGTGAGAAGGCTGAGGATAGAAAGGGGAAGTAGTCACATGGCGGATTCCGTGCCCAAAGCACATTCTTTTAAAGATATTGGAGACAAACTGTGAACCAATTATCGGAAACTAAGGTGGCGGGGATTCCAAAGTGTTGAAAGAAATGGTTACGAAGTGCTTGCACCGTGAGCTGCGCGGTAGCACTCCGCAATGGGAACAACCAAACAAACTTGGAGAAGGCATCCACACAAACAAGTAGGAACTTATTTCCGGACTTGCTACGCGGGAGAGGCCCAACATAGTCAATGAAAACCTTCTCCAAAGGTTTTTTCCGCCACCTCAGATGACAAAAGACCCAACTTGGTATTTTGAGCGGGTTTGCTTAGCGAGCACAGTTCACAAGAACGTACTCGAGCTGCAATATCCCGGTCCATACCTTTCCAGATGAACTGATCCCTAATCTTCGCGATGGTCTTATGAATTCCTAGATGTCCGCCCACAGGAGAAGAATGAAAATACTGAAAGACCATCGGTACAAGAAAGCTTGGCAGCACTAACTTAGGTTTTCTCCGCTGCTTGTCACGGCAGCATAGAGCACCTCGGTACAGAAAATAAGGAGGGTGGGCACCTCCGTTTTTAAGCTCATTGATGAATAGCAGTCAGCTCGGGATCCTTAACGTTGGTGTGGAACAATGTCCGAAAATGCCAGAGGAAAGTCTAGGAGCACGCCACAACATGGCGGCTCTGATAAATTCTGGTGGTCGTTGGGTAAGTGATACATGCGTGACAGAGTGTCCGCTATGATATTTTGAGTGCCTCGCACGTGCTGCACTGTGAACTTAAGGGCAGAAATTTGGACTACCCAGCGACCAATCTTCCCGAGCTGACGGGGGTGGGCAAGGAGCCAAGAAAGTGCCTGGTTTGTCGGTTTCCAACAAAAATTCTTTATGTTCTAGGTAACGCCTGAACTTGTTAATCCCAAACACGACAGCCAAACATTCCAGCTCATAAACAGAACAACTCTTCTTCTCACAAGGGGTTAACGTGCGTGAAGCATAAGCTATGGGCTGCCGGATTACCATCTACTTCTTGCGATAAAACAGCAGCAACGGCTAAGGAGGAAGCATCAGTTTGCAAGACGAACTTACGACTGAAATCAGGCATAGCCAAGACTGGAGGCTGCATCACTGCCTCTTTCAGCTGCTCAAAAGCAGTCTGTTTGCGCTTCACCCCACTCAAAACTTGGCACCCTTTTTTCCTAAGAGAGTTCAGAGGGGCCGCCACTTCAGCAACATTGGGGATGAAACGACGATAAAAAATTTATCATTCCCACAAAACGGGCAATCCCCTTGGCATCCTTAGGAGGAGGAAACTCCCTGATTGCCTGGGTTCCTCTCTGGATCAATACAAACACCTCGAGAAGAGACAAGATGACCCAGAAACGATATTTCAGGCTGAAGCAAAACTCACCTTTTCAGGATTGACGGTAAGGCCAGACTCTCGCAGCCTAGTTAGAACTTCCTCTAGATGAGTCAAGTGCTCCTCATAACTCCTCACTGTACACAAAGCAGGTCATCCAGATAGTTGAACACGAACTTAAATTTGACATCATGAAAGATAGAATCCAGGAGTCTGGTGAGTGTTTGGGCCCCCACAGCCAAGCCCATAGGCACTCGGGTGAACTGGTACAAAATTCCAAGGCACACAAAAAGCAGTGAGAGGTCGAGACTCGGGTTTTAGTGGAATCTGATGGTATGCCTGGTTAAGATCAAAAATGGAGAAATACTTGGCCTTACCAAACCAGTCGAAAGCAGAATGCAAATCGGGGAGAGGCACGGAGTCAATTTCTATCTGAGCATTGAGCTTTCGATAATCCAGGACCAATCTGGACTTCCCATTAGGTTTCGGCACTAGAAACGCTGGACTGGAAAAATTTGAGCAAGACGGCTCGATCACCCCACTCTTAAGTAAATCATCAATCATATTTCTCAGAATCTCCATCTTGGGCGGAGCAAGCTTATATGGATGGGAAACGTACAGGAACGGGTGTCTGTAAGACGAATCTCGTATTCCAAGAGATTGGTCGTACCCAGTTTGTCAGTTAAGGACTTCAGGAAAAACTGGAACAAATCTGCCTTATGTCCTCAGCCTCTTTCGGCGTAAGATGTCCTAGTTGGTCAGGAGGAGTCAAGCTCTTATCTTCCATCTCTAAGGCAGCAGTCCCACGAGACTCGACATCAGAAAAGGGAACGAGCACCCGCCTGGCGAAAGCAAAGAAAAAACATGACTGGAGGCCAAATCCAAAAATCATGCCAGTTTTTTTTCCGATAAAATCTGCTCCCAAGATGAAAGGAAAAGTCAGGTCCTTAGCCACCAAAAAGCTTCCAATCCCAAGAGAAATAATTAATTTTGATGTGAATCTGGGCACTACAGATAATAGGTAAAGGTGTGCGTGAAGCAGTCCAGCAGATAAGTGAACTAGGCTCAACCTGCCGTATTAGCCCAGAGGATTTTAGATCTTCAAAAAACGACAAAAGAAATCAGGCTGCGTGCTGACCCAGAATCAACCAGGGCCCTTCTGCACCACATTCCCCACAAGCACATCCAGTTGTGGGCAGGTTTGAGCGGGCAGCCCTTACTCCCTGCGCAGCCAGAGCAGCAACCTCCCCTCTCGGCCAACGATGATAACTGTCCCCAAGTCTATTTCTTTCTGTTTTCTTTCTGTTCTGTATTAAACCAGCTAACCCTTTTACCATCAAAATTAGGTACATATTTTGCCCTCAAAATTACCTTTTACGGCACGAGTCGGGCTTACTCGTCCGCAAGCTTACTAGTTTTTTTTATTAAGTGGACAAAACGGTCTAATATGTCCCACTTGCTTGCAGCCATAACAGGTAGGAGGCTGCCTACGGGAAGGAGCAGCTGCTGGCTCAGACTGCACCGGAGCATGGACCGGCCCCGGAGGCAAGTGAGGAAGATGCCTCGACATGGCCTCCCTTTTGATCATCCGCATCCTGAACCCCTCTAGAGATGATGGAGAGGCGGTCCAAATCCGCAAAAGATGCGGGACGGCTACAAAAAATCAAACGGGAGCGTTCTTCAGGTTTAATGCCCTCCAAAATAAGGCTCACCAACTCCGTTTCGCTCAAGCTCAAGCGCAACACCCGGGCTACATCCCGTATTCTCCCCGACAAAATGGCTCAAACGTCCTCGTACTGGTGCCTGAGGACGGTAAACACGTTCCACCCGCAAGCGCTCCCTACACCCGAGCAGGTACAAAAGAACTCCAAGATCTCGGCGTGGAACTGGTCAAAGGTGGCACCTCTCTTAAGGCAGTCTAGAAGGCGATCAAAAAGGGGGCCTTAAGGAAAACTGCGCTAAAATCTGCATAAGCATGGCATCTGTCATACCAGGAAATTCTCTCAGCTTAAAAACTTCCAGAAGAAAATTGATAAGTAAATTAGTGTCAAGTCCATCAACTCTGGGGAAGTGTTGTAACACACTCCCCAAAGGATGAGGCAGTTTGCCCAAAGCTAGAAAAGGAAGGCACAACTATAGATGAAGCCTCACCCAGCCGCTTCAGGAGGGCCCACTACCCATCGGAGACATAGTAACTCTGGGAGGCTCGAAAGAAAGAGCCGGTGGATGGTTAGCAAAAGTAATGGTAGTGGGAACCTCCGTTGGAGTGACAGCGGTAAATTAGTACCCCCTTCTCTTTCACCGAGCGCACCTCACTCAAACCATCTAAGGCTTGTTTTAATTTATTACTGGCCGAAAAAGCCCAACTTTTAATATCAGAGTCTAAACTAGGAGCTGACATAAGTAAAACTATTTCTGTCACGCCAATGTAAAAGCTGAGATGCCAATCTAGCCTTTGCTGACCCGGACATGGGAAGTGACTCAAAATTAATGTTCGTCTTCTAACTCTTCCATTCGGGTTTTACAAAACTCAAATTCAGTATTAATTTGGAACTCTGCAATTCCAGCTGCGGTCCAACGCTATACAAGCCCGTAATTTGAGCTCTTAATGCCCTCACATCTCCCTCGGGCTTCTGTCCTCTCGCCAGGACCTCAAAAACCAACTCGGGCTTGCGCAGATGTTCAGGCACCCAGGGGAAAAACGCCATACCAAACAATTCAGACAAAATAAATACAACAAAGCGTACACAACAATTACTTAGTAACCTAAGTGGACTCAACTCACAAAGGGCTTACACTGACGAGGTCCAAGTGAAGAACTTAATACCTGCCACCTAATAGAAGGATACCCTGCAAATATACACTAACCACAACCTACAAACACAGAAGCAATAAATATAACAAAACAACACATTGATAGGGGAGAAGTAGAGTACAGTTAGATAAATTTTAGCGGTTAAGCAATTTAGAGTCCCTTGCTCCCTGCAAAGGGTAAGTCTGCAGGAAGCAAGACACTAAACCAATTCCACCCGGTATCCTGTGCTAGGGCGAGCTCCTAATAAAAAAAAATGTGTACTCTAACCTCCCCCTACCTAACACTAACCTACACCAACAAACAAAACCAGAACTGAGAGACAGCTGAGAGAGCAGGTAACCACGCTCTGCTACCATTGAAACCTTACATCGCCGCTCGCACACCCCACAGCAAACCAACAGGGAAACGCGCGCCCATGGTGGCGAACGGGATGCCGGATCAAAATTAAACTAGGTAAAAAAAAAAAACACACCGTGGTCAGTATACTCAGGTTCATTAACTCTTTACTACGAAAACACAGGCCTATCCAGTCAATATAATTAAGTATATAAATATATTATAAATAAAAAAATAAAAAGTGCCTGCAGTAGTATATACCTCGAACAATTCTTGTCAGGTGCACCTGTATACAAAAAATTAGACACGCCATAATTTGAAACAAGAAATGCCAATTCCACCCGGTATCCTTCGGCTAAGGGCGGGCTCCTAATGAAATCCAAGAAATAACTAAATAATATCTAAAACTAACTTAAAATTAAATAACAAAATATTAAAACTATATAAATGGCAACAATAACAATAACAAATAAATAAAGAATGCAGGGTATCACAGATTTTGACTAGCAGTTGTGTCCATCATGGTGGCCGTCCCTCTGTCACAGAACAAAAAATTAAGCGTTTTTACTCTTGGTGAAAAAAAAAAAATTTTTTAATGATTAGGAAAAAAAAAACGGATGGCCAAAAGTAGCAGCCTAATAACAGGAATCTAAATTTAAAATTTGATGGCAGAAGGCCTTAAATTAACCAAGTAGGCTATAAGGGGGAGTAATGGGCTAAAAAGACCCGAAGAACGTTACATCTCTCAGAAAGGCTTAAATTTAGCAAAATGAACCTTCAGCAGTCTCTCTGGGTTTGTTTACAAAAACTACATAACAAGTGGACACATTACAAACAATATTGGCTGCAGAATAAAAAAGAACTGTAACATAAGCCTAGGACTGGTCCTCACTGAGAGACAGAAAATTTATTTAAGCTGAAAGAAAGGGTGAAAACTAATAAAAGTGTAAGAGAAATAATTTGAAAGCCCAATTTAAAATTTAGTAAACAGCCAGAAGTACTAAAATTTAATAAAAGGCAAAAGCTACAATTTGGAAAACCATGTGCTCTTAACCTTCACAGTTTGAAAAAATAAAAATAATCACTAAATATTAAAAGAAAGCAAAACTTACTCATCAGTGAGGGGCCGTAAACCTAGCCGCACATGTTAGAAGGAAACAGCTCAGCAAATCTAACAAAAAACACTTATTTAAACAAAATTTTTTAAACTGGAGCTACTCCTAACTTGTACACCACGGCTCGGAGTCTTATTTGCCACTCTACCGGAAAAGGCCAAACGCCTTCAATGGTCAGTGGCCTCTGCAGCCAATAAACCACCACACATACACTATATAAAACACACATGAGCCGGGGAGATATAGGTATTGAACCGGCTCAATGCACAATCGCACAATTACACTATGTTGCCCATAAATCAACCACAGCCTGCCTAATGCTATGCACTACCAAGAGTGTCAACACACGGTACAAACAGTGAACAAATTGGGGCGGAATTACCATATACCAACAAATCAAGGTGGGCAGCGTCGATACAGCAAGGGGTGAAGGGATGTAGAGGATCGAGGAGGGGGAAGGGTTTGGCTTGATGATAGTCATTTATCATCCACAGCTGCTACTGATCTATCAGTTCTTCGCCGATCAATCACTGTGGATTGATGGAAAAGAAAAGTGTTTGTTTTAATTATAATGAATTGGAATTGATCCATCTCCAGGAGAAAGAGTTGCAGATATTTAACCTCCTTAACTTAATGTCTTATCGTTCCTTTTGGATATAGTACTCTCGGGTTGTTGATAACAATGGTTTTGTTAACCTAGAGAAAAACAAAGACTGTTTTGGAATGCATACCAATTAGTAAACTATGTATTTTCATTTTTCTTACCTAGGGCGGTTTTAGAGGGAATTGAAATATATGTAAAATCCCGTGTGCACACAAATCTAACCAACATATTCAACTGACTATCACCAGCATGTGATTGTCCAACTAACGAAAGGAACACCTAGAACGTTAGGTTGTTTAAACAAAACTGGCTCCCAAGTCTTTGTTTATAAAAGCTTAAAACAAATTTATGGTAAAACTGTTTCCTACGTTAGATAAGCTCAATTACTAACCTATTTTCTTACAGCGAGGACACACATTCAATACTCAATAATGCATTTGGAGAGTTCTCTATTTCAACTTTAACTAATTTATATATACGATAGCATTTGTAATATTGTAGCATTTTTAACGGTTTTAAGGTGCGTTTTTCAGGATTTAGTGTGGTATTATTATACTGGGCCTGTTCAATAAATATCGGAACTGGTTCACTGTATCATCGCCGGAGCGCACGCGGGGTCCCACACAACTCAGGGGAACTTTAATTCAGTCACCTGAGGCCATGCGTTGAAACAGGAAGTGGATTTTGGTAAGGTGTAATTTTTTAAGGTGTTTATTGAGCCAGCATGGAGCGGACACTCGCGCAGTGCTACACTGTGGAAGTTTTGTTTTTAAACTCGGCAAATCCGCACCTGAAGACACTTGAACCTGATTAAACAGGCTTATGGGGATGATACCTTACAACGCACAAGGGTTTCTGGGTGGCACTAAATGTTGGAAGGCCGGGAGTTCGTTGATCACCACGTCGGAACACCCGGAAACAAAACGTCAAAATTCAGATTAGCACACGTAGGGCACACGTGAAAAAATCTCGGATGTCAAAATCAAAAAATCAAAATAATGATGATTTTATTCGACTGACGTTGCATTGTTCACAACGAGTTCGGGTCTATGATCCTGTATACTGTTTTGAAGTACTGACCCCGTCTGCGAAATCGCGTAACGCACGTTCGACCAGCAATTGCGAAGAATTGGAAACTTGCCTCACCCCTCTCCCACCTACAGACCAGATTCTGGCTCCACCAGGACTTTTTCTTGTTTCCACGAATGACAAGGGTTTCGCCTCCCTCGAGGCGGTTCAAGAGGCGACGACAAAGGTTCTTAACAGTATTCAAGAAACTTCCAGCGGCCTTTTGGTCAGTTGCAGACGTGCCGAACTAAGTGTATCGGTGCAGGAGGAATGTAATTTAGAAGACTATTAAGTCATTATAATGATATCTGTAATAAATTTGGACTTTTGGAACCAGTCCTCGATCGATACTTAAACAGACCCTGTGTATTATTACAAAAATCTGATATGGAAGAGCACGATGAATACTAAAATAATGACAAAGAGAACAACTAAAATGGCATATAACCGCAGCAAGGCTGACCGTGTGGGTGAATAGATGTAGACAAGGCCCACATATAATGATGATGTAGGCAGTATTTTAGCCACCCCACTTCTGATTGCTCCGTCACTATTAGGCCCCCACACGTCCGGTACCAACTCGTTACACTTTACCTTTACCCGAGCCAACATCTATAACATTTAATGAGTCTCCTTCAACGTCCCACTACGGCACGCCCCTAACTGTATTAATTACCACGTAGAAGACTGGTCCTTGGTGAGGACTTGGTCATTGGTATTGGGTAAATTGGCTTAATGGACAATACAATTTTAAAATGAAAAGAAATGTATAAGGGGAACAATTTTTGAACAATTCCAAGTTTGGCAAAACGTTTTAAAAATATAAGGAAAATACATTTTCCAACCAAACAGTTATAAATTGTGACAGCAAAAATTATCAAGAGATTTTGAAATTAATTTTCATTGCTTACATATTTAACTACGATAAAATCTTTCATAGTAGCCAGTTTAATATGCAATTTAGGAAAACAAATTGCTCTAGACATTGTCACGAATATACGAGTAGTAACATATCATTCACCTCCAGGCGTCTACATTGAAAAACATGACGAATACATTTGGGAATATTCACACGTTAATTGTGGTGTGACCAGTTTATTTGATTTTAGATATATATTAGATATATTATATATTCTCAGTATAAAGGTTGTTAATGCTGCAGTGAAAGTTTAATATAAATAGTCGCAATACTGAAACCTTAAACTGAATGAATATGGGTCACAAATTCGTTCAAGGCTTATAAAATAAGATCGTAGAACTTACACATTAATAAATAAAAGTTGCATTAATCGTGCTCACTTGTATTGATGCTCTGCTGTTGTATTGCATTATCTCAACTTGAATTATGGGATATCTAAACAGGAGCAAAGGTTGTAAATAATATCAGAAATAACTATACAAATGTTTCAATGTTGCTCCACACTCTCAATACTTATTAGCTGATAGATCGGTATTGTCTTTCAAGGACACTTCATGAAATATTAAATGTTATTATAATTGAAAAAGGCTATCTTAAATATGTGATAATGAAATGAGACTGGATAACGAAATACTCAAGGAGATTCAACGTATCTTACATACGTATAAAACCGTAACACGATCTTTTTCCGGGCATTGTTCAGTGATTCAAGAAATCAGTAACAATACGTCCTGCATATGTAATATGAATCTCAAGTGACTAATTTAACACATAACTACAATCCAGGTTAACATAAACAAATCATATCAGAGCATTGTGACACACATAAGGCTAGAATCACAAAACGAACATATTGTGTATAAATATCACGCACACTGGAACGTTGAACGAAAGAATACAGGTAACGATAGGCCTCCATTGAACGACCAAACAGAGAACTGGCCAGAGGCCAGTACACATGATGATTGTGACGGCGGCAGAAACAAGATGGCGGCAAATAGGAAACTGGGAGAGGTCTTTCGCTTGTCATTAGTTCATTCTGAATCAACTTCCCAAAACTGTGTTTGTGACTGCAAAATTGTTTGATTTAAAATCCCTAATTTGTTTGGTTTTTTTAGATTTTATATTAGTTGATTTTCAGTATATATATATATATATATATATATATATATGTGTGTGTGTGTGTGTGTGTGTGTGTGTGTTGTGTGTGTGTGTGTGTGTGTGTGTGTGTGTGTGTGTGTGTGTGTATATCTGTGTTGCAAATAGATCTCTATGGTCCTTTAATTCGGAATAGATGATAAGCAAATAGTATATTTCACTAACCGTGTAGGCAGCCTTTACATCGACTTGTCAATGGCAAAATCAACCGATTATTGTTTTAATTACCGAGGTTATTGTGTTATTTTGTTTCTCGATGGTTACACGAAAAAAGGTACAGTTGTGGTAAATCTTAAGTTTACAGCATTTGTACAAGTGCTTTAGAAAACTTTCCCGCAGAGGTCAGGTCGGGCCCCCAGGTCTGGGAATTACCGCCACTCTCTCTTCAATAGTCTCATTTACATAAACAGCGCACACAATAGAACACTTGTAGGACCAATTGACACGTACCGTTCCTTGTCTGACAACTTCTGAGGTCCTCATCATCTGACGTCTGACGGTTTAATGACTTAAGGAACGGTGGACTGGACCGATGTAAATAGATCTCTATGGTCCTTTGAGTCTGAATAGATGATAAACAGAATCGTATATCTTACTAACCGTATAGGCAGCCATTACATCGACCTATCGATGGTACTATCAACCGATTCGGATATTAATAGCTCATCAGGGTATTGGAGCTTCCGTAAATCACTATTAGTAATTTATACATACATATAATTGGACGAGATTGTTTGAAAGATGACGTAAAATTATTATATACGAGACGATGTAAATCAGCTTGTAAACTAACTGCTGAACCAAATGTAATAGTAAGTACTATTCTTTACTATTTAATGATATAGTTTGCTGTTACTTGTTATAAACTTAATACTAACATAATTATAGAAAATTACTATTTATATTGAACAAACACAAAAAAAAAAAACTTACCAAACTTACTTATTCATTACTTATTATAAGTTATTATTATTCAATTTTAAAACACACTTTTGCCTCACCAAAGCTCTAAGGTAGCAGTAACTTTTTGACTCACCTGTAACAAAAATTAAAATGAGATACGAGGAAATAAAATTGTAATGGGGTATAATATTTCAAAGTAGTTTAGGTTTATGCTTTAACAAAACGGAGAATAATATTATTTTAGATTTGGCATAAAAATCACTTTAATGGTGAAAAATATATATATATATATATATTAATGTGGGGCAAAACTGTGTAACGGTAAATAACAAAAGCTTTCTAATTCTAAGCTTTCCGAAATTATAACAAATGTAAGTATCACAGTAACTGTTCAAAGGACCGAGAATTCGGGCCAATTTAGGTTATGTTAATTGTAAATTGAAACTTTGTTCTTCTGTAAATGTGCAAAATGATAATAGGTCTGATAACAGAGCTGGAGAAACGATGGCGTGGCGAGGCGCTTAGAAACTTCCCGATAAAGGGCGCAGCATCCTGTAATCATTGTCTTTATAAAAGAATATAAAGTGGCTTTAATTCTAGATTAGACCGTTTAGTGCACTTTGTAGCAGTTTTTTACTTCCCTTTTGTATCACAACTTTCTGTTGTTAGTTTATGTAGAAATTTAATCGTTGTTAATAATTTGATTTATCCTCTGGCAAGATCTGCACAAGTACATTTTCTTTCTAAAATGTTTTTGTATAGTACTTAATTGAATACATTTTAGCTATTTATAAACAGCAGCGGCTTTCTTCATTATATTTCTTATGCTTATGATTTGGTAATGTTGTTCTACAGAATCTAAAAAATAAAATAAAATTCATACCCACACACATTTTTCAGTACTCTGTTATTGATTATTGAATATTGTTTTCCCTCAGAAAATGTGAATTATACTATGACAAATTTTTCAGATACATTGCAGAATATCGGAGAAATGGATATTGATCTTTATGAATTCTATCAGACGCGTGTAGGCCAACTTTCTATCCAACTTTACACAAAGGAGTAATTTAAAACTTTTCTTGGTAGTAAATAGTACATTAAAGAGAATAGTCATAATCATAATGATATGCCTAAAGGGATAGATGTTATGTAAATGAGCTTGTTATGCATAAAAGTCTGTTAAAATATACCCTGGTAGATGAAATAATTAAACGGGCCTGTTAGTAATTTTAGTCAACTGGTGCACATTCATTGACGAGAGTGGATGACAATATTAAAATACTAATTTTAATTATATTCTTCTGCGATAAATTTATATCCATCGTTTCAGAGTGATTATTATTCAAAAGGTTAGTTTGAAATATTTCTTATAAGTGCTAAGATAGGTAGACAAGTTTACAAGTGAAAAATTTGAAATACACATAATATTTTTAGGGACACAGGACAGTATTATTTACTATGGACTATCCATGACTCTGTGGTAATACTTCATATCTGTTGCCATTAATGACCTTAAAACTTTCTCTCTTGCTAAGTTAGAGGTTTTTAGATATACATTCCTCGGCCTGTCTGGACTTTAAAGTTTAATATTATTGGATTTCGGAAGAGTGAAAAATTTTTAATCTGCGGTCGTTTACCAATTTGTACTTTCGAGAAAAAATATTATTAAAAACATACATTATAAACATACTATATTTTAAAACAAAAACAAATTAAAACGAAGTAAATACATTTTACGGAACAGTGGAAGCCATGGGTGGTAAAATTTTCTTTACATAATTTGCAAATAATTTTGTTAAAACCGTCGTTAACGATTGAATATTTAAAATTGTTCGATGTTTCCAGCTTCACTCCTCATTAGGGATGACACCTCGGTATTTTAGAGAGACTTTACTATCTACTTTTGTACAGTCAATATTAATATGACGTAGTATCGAATGCCACCAGGAAAATAACTAAACATTAACCGGCAACCCTTTCTTCAAGAAATTTTTAAAAAGAAGATGACACTTTTTGCTCTCAGATCTCAAGTTCATTGACTCCGCTGCACAGTCTAATAGTAGAAATTGTGTAGCTTGGAAGGCAAATTGTTAACATTATTTTATCCTCACTAATTACTTACATCTATACTTACAAGGCTTAAACAAGACTTTTTTCATACAAGCATAGTAAATAGACTATTTTATACGAACGTGATTAAAAGAGAAAACTATCGTTTAATGTACTACAATAATGCCAACATAAGGCATTAGATAGAAATGCTCTGTGAAAGTAGGATGGGTAATTGAAAGTTATATTATCTATCCTAAAGTTATTTATTTTTAACAAACACTTTATACATTTAAAGGGACATGTGCAACACTTTTAATATTGTGGTGGTTGCATGGTAACAAGGCTAATAAGGTAATACTGTTACATATTGGAAAATGATGCAGATAATAAATTCAATAGGGAATCGTAATATAGGATATAGACATTGTCAGCGTAGCAATATATATGTAAAACAAGATAGAAGTACGCCACATCAAGTGTTGTAAACTTGCTTCGCTGAATGTTCATGCAACAATTTTAATATATAGCTCACTTCATTCTAGAGATGTACTGTGGACAGATTAAAAGCAAATACAATCAAATAAAAATAAGTTGACATGAAAATAACGCATCATACAGATTATTCCTGTAGGAGTGAAGTATTAATGCAGAATTTAAATTCTATACACGAAATCGTTCTCGTCATATACCCTTGCAACATGATACGTTCAGATTGTTGTTTAATAAGTTGGATGTCATATCAGTAATTTAAAAATAAAAGTCTACACACCAAGTCACTATAAAATGATGTATGTTTTGGGTTATTAAGGCTACATTTGTTATTACGTCACATGCTTAAACCTCTCGTTGATGTGTAGAGTTTGTTTTTTTCAAATTTATTTTGACGTGACAACGTCTTAAATTAGGTTGCGGCTCGGAGTCACTCATGAAAAAGTGTAAACGTCCGGTAACGTTACGATGCCCGTCCAGTGGGTCCGCCGCACGGGATCCGCACGGGATAAAGCAGATAACTGTGGGTCCGCGCACGGGATAAAGCAGTTAACTATGTTTATTCGTGAAAATGTGGAGTGCTTAGATTCGTCATTTACAACAACTACAACAATAAATGGTAAATAATTGTACACTGATATTTCATTATCGTAAACTATGATTGATTGATTTAATTGTTAGATTGACACAAAAGTTGAGAAACTGAGTTTATAGGTTATGTCATACTATTGACAAATGTTGATAGTGTTAAGTAAATTATTAGTTTAAATCACTCTGCAATCAATCGTAATTCAGTCGATTGAGAAGAAACAGCGCGTATTGCTAGTCAAACATTTAAAATAACAAATTAAAACCTCTAACCTGTCATAACATTGCGACCAAACAAACGAACTAAACCGACCAATCACCACGCGTGGAGTTAGAATTGAACTGTGTTTAGTAAGAATTTCAAATTCCAATTTTAGTAAATGTTTTATTCAACTTTAACCATTTACAATAACAAATTTTAATTAATTTTCAAATTATGTACAATGTTTTAGTAAACAAAATATATTTAGTTAAAATTTGTGCAATTCTTATTTTCATTTCAATTCCTTGTTCCTATTGTGCAATTTAATAATATTCATAATCAATAAATATTCTACCGAGAAAAGACGTTGTCACGTAAAATCTTCGCCCGTAAAACCGACTTTACAGGCAACCATAATTTTTTTTTTTATATTTCCTCGTTGCCATCTTCGTTACCTACCTGTAAGACGGTGTAAACATATTCTCTAATGTTCAGCCAAATCTCCATGGAGTGACATGGTACCGTCTATGAACTCTCATATATAAATGAAGTTTCATGCACAATTTCAAGTCTGTAGTACGGTTTGTTTCCAAAAATATCGTGCGAATAGGCGGATAGAAAGACAGACAACATTTTTTCCAGCCCCTCAAGTGATAGATTTCGCTAAAGCTCAGCCCAATTATAAAGACACTTTCTACATTAAGATGATAATATGTTTACAAATGTTTATACCCTTTAAATGTTTCTTAGAGCTAACATTGTTTTATTCAGTTTGAAATTATAAAGCGTGAGTAGGATCAAAGGCCCTGAGGAAACGTTTCGGTACTTTAAAAGAGCAGTAACTTTAATTAAATTGAAGAAGTATGCTTGGCTGAGTTCAATAATTAATGTGGACTGAAAAGCGTTGACCTCTCATGTAGGGTACACGAATTAAATCGTTCTCGCTTTTTGGTCTCAACTTTAATTTAATGAGATGACCTTTCAAATGTTCCATACAGCACACTTTCATATTAAGGGTCCCCTCTCACCTAGTGATCAGTTATTGTATCAATATCAGCTCAATATTTGAGTTATAGCAACAGTATCTATAATAATATATTATACTGGTACATAAATATTTTTATTATAATAAATTTTAAACTTTTTATGAAACTGCTAAAACTGTCAAATTATAAACACCATTCACCCCCGTTCTATGAAATTTTTTCCGCACATTCCTCTATTGTATGTGTAATTGTTTAAAGAGTTTATTAGAATGATTTGTGACAAAACCCAATTGGTAAATAATAACTTAAAATCGTTATGACACGTTTGATGACTAGAAAACTGATGTGATCAGAAATGTATGAACCATGTTCATACTGTTTATTTATTTTTAACCACGTTTTATTCTATTTACCAGTTGTTTTTGGTAAACCAATGCTATATATGTAAATGTGTTCTTTTATATAACAGACTGTTATATACAACAGTCATGATTGCTGTTTTACTTCCGAATAAATATAAGAATCAATCTTTCATCCAATCTGGAATCACATCAGAGATACAATCATGGTCATAAAAACCCAAATGCCTCATTTGCTCTCACTAATTCTCCCCTACTTTCAAGCAACATACAAGTCTTCGTGTTATATATTTTTTAATTTAAATACAATAACTAATATTCATAAAAGAAATAAATTCCTAAGCTATTCAAATAAGACTTCAAAATATTACATTAATATGAGGATAATTTCAAAATTAATATTATAAACCTAGAATTCTACACAAAATGTAAATGTTGTAAGTTTCTCTTAAAATAAGAATACAAAAATCCAGGTTTGTATTATTAGCTTCACAATGGTGTGGAGATGAGGTAATTAATTATAAACGTATATAAAACCTATATAAAAGTGAGATAATTCGTAAATACGTAAAACAAAAATCACGAAGGTCGTAATTATAACACCATTATCGTACGACCTCATAAAAATTAATAAAGTTTTAACACATTCTCTTTCCGATTGTCTTAACACAAGTGGTCCCAAAAATCACAAAATTAAGATTAATCTGTTTATTAATGGAATATTATTTAACAAAATAACAGTTTAGGTTTATACTCATTAGACGTTGTTTGACTAATGGCTATTCTAGGATTAAAAGATAATATGTAAATTATATTTTCCCACAATCGTCTCTTAAAACAACCCCCCAAAGATTTTCTGAAAATTTTTGATGTGTTCCTTTTTCTTTATAATATTAAAAACCTTTACTATCAGTATTTTATATGTAGTTTAGTAAGGCGAAGTGGTGTAGTTGTAAGTCGTAACCGTAAGCAAAAGGAGTCGTAACAAAGCGGATATATTTTTTGTATTTTTATAAATGTAACTCTTTTCACAATGTTTTAAACAAACTATAATAGTAAAAAATATATAATTAATAATAATACAATAATATAATTAAATACAATAAATCATTATTACTAATTTATATAATTATTTGTCTTTTATATTTTACAGTATACAGATAAACTATACTCACTATATATTTTATTCGTCATAATATGGTTTTAAAATAAACATAGTTATAATATAAAAAAATCTAAATTTTACAGTAAAAATGTCCACGATTAATACCTTATATCCTCCTAGCCGTGGAGTAGAGTAACTAGGTGTAGTTACGGGCAGTCGGGTGAATTGAACAATCAGTCAGTAAATTATCGATTGGGTTGCCGTCGGCTCATCCACCATAGTGCAGAAAGGGAAGGACGAGGCCGAGCCGGTCTAGTCTTCGTGGTTCCAAAAGGGAGTCTCGGAAACTCTGTTGTGGCGGGTCCAATTATTGCCAACCAATTAAACTCCTGTAGCAGTTAATTGCGTTAAGTGATAATAGCTTTTGATAACGGCAGAGCGGACCTACGCTGTCGTCTGTAATTAATTTGGCTCTGCGATTAAGATGTCATCTGTAGTTTTAGTTTTAAACTGATTGAGACGTTGGTTTTTCTCACACCCTTTCAGTAATTTTAAACGTGTACGATCGAATATTCTTTTACGACGATTAAGTAGTGAAAAAATTAAACCATGATTAATTTTCACATAAGTTAAGTACATTTACAACATATTATCAGTTAATCTGTCCTTCATCCTAAAAACTGTATATTATATTAAGTTGAAAAAACATTTTCTTTGACCTGATAATTACCTATATTTTAGCAACACGGAAAGACACACAGCACTATTAAAACAACAAATCTAGGAATATAATTATTTAGATTGTATTGAGAGAAATTATTAGACGATCAATATTAGAGCGCTGAATATACACAACTTATACGTATAAACTATCACGTGTACAATCGCTTCACTTTCAGACATATGTTGCGTTTATAGCAGATAAACACAAAGCTGAGAAAATAGGAAAGTGACAAAGAAACTGGACACAACACCGAGCAAAGACACGATCCCTCAAGGGACCTTCTCTGATCCTAGCCAATATGTTCTTTCTAGTACATCTCTTTCCAACGTTACAAAAACTCACATGTAAACGTAAATATTTTACAACTCGAGGGAACCAGACCTTCCCTCAGGACCTTCTTTGAAGCCTACTAATCTGTCTTGTCTGTTCATGGCAAACGTAAAGAATATATACATGTAGAATGTATTATTTGAAGTTTGGTTTTTGTAGTGACGATGAAGGATTGCGACGGAAAACAATGATTGTCGTAATTGTTGTCCTGGAAACAGAAATTTGTCATCGATTAGTGTTACTGAGTTTTATTGGTAGCACTGAAAACGATGAAAAACTCGGGAAAATCTTTGTTTCCTTCATAGATGTATTCCTTATGAACCCCTTCTGTTCTTACCAAACGGGAGGTTTTTTCACTTATGGTCAGCCCGGACACTAGGAAAAATAGACGCCAATGTTTACAAAAAGTCGACCAGAGATCTTCCTCAGGACTTTCCTCTGATCTTTACCAATTATTATCATTTCTGTTTAATATTACTATGCTCCACGGTTGAGAAAAAGATATATATTATGTTTTATATATATATATATATTATAGGTCTATATATAATATATATATACTATCTATAATATTAAATATCACGTTATATATATTTAATATATATAATATATACTTGATATTTTATTATTCAGAGGCATTATTCCATCAAGACCTTAAAATCTAAACCACTAAATCAAATTTAGTTACTCTTCATGGGGCCTTTGGAAGAAATAATCCTCGAACCTGCTAACAAAAAAATTTAATGTGCATTTAAGTTTTAATTTCGTATTAATTCATGTTCACAAAAGATCTAGGCATGGGAAAGGAATTTCTTAAATCATTACAGAATATGTTGATGAAGCATACATGAAAGAATCATCTATTATACTAAAATATAACTATAAATAAAAAATTTTGAAATAACACTATACTGGATTTACCGGAGGTGATGTGTTGAGAATTATGATGTCGCCCTCACAGTACACACGTGGCGAAGCCCTCTTGGGGATTGTGACCAAAATGGGTCGGGAGGGACCTGGAGACAGAGTCCACACGTGTGGACTGTGCAAAATATTCCAGAAATTTCTTACCATATGGATACAATTTGTTGATTTCTATTTCAATAAAGTTACATTTCATAGGCTGTGTTTGATATAAATAATAAACGGTTTCTGGTGAGTGAGTTGGGAATGTACTAAACGCAAAAGTTGCACTAAAATTCCAATTCATGTTCACCTTACCTACTAAAATTCTGCGATATTATTGTACTCTAGCTTGTTTACCAAATTTATTGTATTCATATAATTTCTTTTTGGCATCATAGTTTACCATAAGGACCACCATCAAACTCAGTGGTTTTTCAGTATTTATAATAAAGTATTTATGACAAAGTTTACACTAATCCATAGGTTTATTTAGTTTTCGAGATATTATTTCCGGAGAGGACAGGACAGATAAAAATGAGATCGTGTGTAAGTTTTCTCTATCCTTTCCCAAGTGAATAAGCTTCGTTTAAAGGGGGGGCTCAGCCAATATATTCCTCAATGAAATTTGTTGAATGAAATAAAGTTATTGTTTTAAATATTTTAACAGTGTATTTTAACTTTATTTCACAGTTGTCGGACCTAGGCTAATTTTATTTTTAAATTTTTCGTAGACTTGGGAATATAAATACGTCCTTAGAGGGTCAACTTATAGGTATTTAGCTATTTGGCCTTTATTTTTAAAATAATCTTTATAAATAATCCTAAAAAATCCCCCTATCCACTGGTGGCAAAACACCTCCCAACTTATAATATTTGTCCGGGCCCGTACTATGGTACGGGTGTGGGGGGGAAGAGGGTTTTTCAGATTTCAAGACATTTTATTGTATAGAGTTGCCTGCCAGGCGTACTATGATTATCACTTAACAATCGTCTTATTATGTAAGGGACGCAAGAGGCCTGTACAGTGGGTAATGCTGGCAGCTAATAACATGCAAAAATGTCTCTTACCAGTTACTCAATTTGTAAGAAAACATCTCTGAAATTCAGTACAATATGTTAATCACAATATAATACTGTAATGCTTGTTCCCTTAATCGTTTTTTTTTTTTTTTATAAAAACACTCCAAATAATAATTAACTTTTTATTTGTGTGAGGCCTTTCGTTTAAACATTATATCTCTCCCACGCAAACTGAAAGAATATAACAAATTTAGGACACTTATAATAAAAGCCAATGAAGTTAAAAAAATACAAGAAATATTAACATTTTCTAAAACCTAGGATAATTATGTTCGTAAAGTGTGTATGTAAGAATATTAAACTTAATGTTTCTTTAAGATTTAAAATATTAACGGGTGACTTTGGGAAAAAGCTCAGTCTATTTTAAAAAAATATTTAAATTTAAAATTTATTTATTTGGGGGATTTATTTTAACAAATTTTACGTTTTTTAAAAACCAGTGGTCCAGCATGATCTCTGCGTATTTTTCTATTCCTCGTTTTTTCTTCTGGGTAATCCTTAAAACCATGCTATTTATTCTTGGTTCTTTTATTTTTGTTTGCCTCAATGTATTAAATCACGGTTTGTCACAATATAATTTGATATTACAGGTAAGTGTGGGCGCTTTTAACATGCTTAGCGATTTGCAAATTCACTCACTCTTTTTGGATCATACACCAAATGAGGTAATTGCTGAAATATAACCGTTAAACTTTAAATAGCAAAAAATAGCCGTGAATTAATATGCACTTGGTTTATCTGCAGCTAATTTTTATTTTTTTATTTGTGAAATTCATTTCTTCTAGTTCTTTATCAAATCAGTAAACCTATTTGAGATTTAACGCAAAACGTTTTGATGACAAACGGTAATTGGTAAAAATTAAATACTTCTAAAATCTATAGGACCAATAATTCACCAATTTTATATAAACATACGTAGGGAAATTTGCCAAAAGATTCTCCTAACTATCTCCTTAGAGAGTAATAAGTACATTTTTTTCCTTCATATGCCTTTTCAGGGGGACAAAAGATCTGACACATGATAACAGGCTTATTCTCAGCATTGATTCTAAACAATACGTCTGCTGACATTTAGATCTCAGCCCAGCCAGTTCCATATAGAGCACTCTGAACTTAAATATGAAAATAACGGTTCAAACTTCTAAAACATGTATTCTAACTCGGCTCTCTACTAAATATCTGAAATGATTTTACGACGGAAAAAGAAAGATACAGCCCCTAGAGATGTGAGTGGAGGGGACTTGCAGCAGAACAGATGGTTTTAGCTTAGCTTATGGCAACCCGGACCTTCAAGCCGGCTGTTTTCTTTTGTTGGATACTTACTGCATGTTATAAAACCTGCCTTTTAGCCATTAATATCCGACAATGACCTTTTTAAATTTTGAAGTTTTCTGTCCTGTTATGTTCATTGTACACAACTCTTGCTTGATAAACAGGTTCCTAGTGTCTTGAATACTTTCTAGAAACGTTTTCCTCTTGATCCAAGGAAAGAACTCTAATTGAGAGTGGGATATAAAATCTCAAAAAATATTAAAGCAAAAAATATAAAATTTATAACAATCCATCATTTAATGGTTCTATATTTTTGGAATTTTCCCGTCTTTTACACCTAAGATATCTGTATTTTTAGAAAAGGGGGACCAAAATCAAAGTAAAAATTCACTACAAAACAAACTTTAAAATATTAATCAAGCGAACTTTTAAAGATTTGTTGACTTAGTAATCACCAATCAAAAATTTCCAAAAGATATAAATATTTTTTTCCTGCAAAAATATTTAGAAAGGAGTTGGAATTGAGAAAGAAATGTAAAAAAAACTAAAACATTAAATTAGAAATTAATAAAATGTAATGAAGTCCATTTAAAGTAATATGATAAATCAGTTACTCTTCATGTTATTGGGACTTATTTCCAAAAGTCCCAACAATATCTATATATTAAAACTACATATAATTTCTGAATGAACCTTATGGAATCTTGAAAAACTTATTTTAAAAATACGTGTGCAATTAATTAAGATTTTATCTTTTAATTTTAAAATCCATCGTATCTTTAAATTATATTAATATATTGTGTGAGTACTAGATTTGATTTGCTAGATTAAGATGTAGATTTATGTTCTTGTAATTTTAGTATTTTTTTATAGTTATAAAACCACTTTTTTTTAGTTTTAGTTGCACATTCTAACTTAATTCCAATTTTAAAACAAGATTGTAATGGGAAATGTAAAAAGTATAATGGACTCATGTTTCAGAAGATTCACACATTTTTTTGATACAAATATCATTAAACATTTTATTTTTTTTGAAGGACAACCAACTATAGCATATCTTGTTTAGTTATTTGAAAAATTAATTAACCTTTAATACTTTTCTACTCTAACTTTTGGTACAATCGAAATTTTTAATAATGGTTATATTTTGTGTATACACAAAAGTGAATATTAAAAAAAAAAGAAAAATATTTTCGTTGACAAATTAATTAATTTATACTTAAAAACTAGTTAGATGATTTTTAATAAAACCAGAAGAATGCTTTGCAAGGAAGAATTATCTAGAAATATGCTGTTTTTATAAATGTAAACTTTTTTGTGTGTTTTTTTATACTACTATTATTATAAAAAATAATAATTTACATAGTAAAGCAACAGCCGTAATGTTTTGTTAATGTTATTTATTATTGAGTTCGTTATAAACTATACATATTCCTCTGATTTGTACTAGGTACATAAGTATTCGGTTACTTGATCTTCCAGACCACCTGTTAGTTTATTTATTTAAAACACATGTGGGACATGTAAGTCGGAGAGCTCTGTATTGTATTGGTAGCATTACTCGCCGGGGGGCAAATAGATATCAGGGTTCGGTTTTTCCGTCGGGAGAATGTAAGTTACTATTTGGAGATTCAATTCTTTATTGAAATAATTATAAACCTAGCTTATTGCTGATATGCCGTATTTATGAAATTTAAAATGTGTTATGGAAAGGTGTTTGGACATGCTCGTCATATTTACCACACGTTAGTTCGGTCCAACCAATAACACAACATTAAAATGTTACATGCGTCGTGTAATTGTGTAAAGGTTACATTATATATTTTTAGAGTGAGAAGGGGAGAGAGAGGAAATGAGAAGAGAAAGACAAAAAATATGTTTCATCCAGCCAAGGAATACAAAACAATATCCTAAATGTTAAGTCAGCATAAAGGACAGTTTACGGTTGATTGTATAAACGACACAATAATCTCTCTCTCTCTGTCTCTCCTCTGACAAGGGACAAAATGTATTTCTTGGCAATCTTATGGGACATTCACTGGATGAGAGAAAAAGATAAATATTTCAGACAGAAAATTGCTAACTGATTTCTCCCACAGAAATGTTTTATCCTCAGAAGAACATTTTAAGTTACAGCAGCATATTATGAATTAGCAGGAGGCAAGTCGAATAACGGTTTTTTGGCCATTATTTTATACATTTCAACTTATATAAAATTGAACATTTCACGAAAGAGGTGTATGTGCAACATACGTTAGTATCTGAAGGCTTTAGTTTTTATAAACTAGATGCCAGAACATACTGATTACATTACCACAAACAGTGGGGAACCATGTGAAAGATTGTAAGATTTGTGCTTAGGAAAGCCATAGCACTGTGAGGCCCATTCATCATTTTGACCGGGAAGGATTTACAAAAGGGGATTACCAAGCGATTTTTTTTTTTTGTGGTACTCTATCCTGCCTTTCAGGCAACATATTGAATGAATTTAACCGGAAAACATTTAATCCCCCACAACCTATTCTGTTTCTGGTTCTTGGGCTGTTTTATTTTTTATACCACTCATAATTCAGTCAATTTTGTTATCGAAATGTAAAATTTGGAATTATACGTTGCACCGTAAAAACCTTTCGTTACATTTTTTTATTAATATGGAGAGTATAAAGAAAAATAGTACCCAATGGTCAAACTGGTCCATATAATATTATTAATATGCCAATAAATGTTTAATGTTAATTTATATTATATAATTATTACATACATAATAAAATATTGTAATTATATATATTATAGTTAAAATTATTAAAACCCAATGACTTTTAGTTCTGTTTATGTTAGGTTTGTAAGATTTTTGTAACCATTTAAAAATCATCAAGCTGTAAAATAAAAATTATACTTGTAATAAGCAAACTTTGCCCCATTAACTCTTGTTTATGTCATCATTTCTTGAAATTTTACATTACATATATAAAGCTCTGCTACGCAGTTGGGACCATATAAGCTGTAAAAGTTTTAAGCTATATTCTCGTACAATTTTTCCGCGTCGAACGATAAATTAGAAAGCATGAATGGAATCGATCTGTGTTACATTCCGAGTAAAGAAAAAACCCTTTACTTTTTTAAAAAGAATTTGCTGGCGTCTTTATATTTTATATAATGTCAATAGAGTAAAGAACGATTATTTAAACGCTGGACAATCTTAAAAATCTACTACCATTGATGGTTAGAATATGAAGCTCGGAACCATGTATTAATTTCTAATAACTATATACAATAGGAATCTGAGGAATATCAGAATATATCAAGAAAATCCACACTAGGACTCGAGCTATATAAACCCGAAATATACAGTAAAAAAGCATTATATGCTACAGTGAAAAAAGTTCCATAATATATATATATATTGAATTTTTTAATCTAACTAAACAATATATTAAAAAAGTGTGGCATTCATCAGCCATAGAATAATTTAATTTAAATTCAACAGCATTCAAATAGCGATTTAGAATACTGAGTTGTTATTCATTTCTTGGGGTGACACAACTGGTTGAAAACCCCCTCAAACATTTATGGGGGATTGAAGAGGCAACATTTGAAGCTGAAAGTAGTTATAGGCAGGGTTCATTTTATTGTCCTAATGAAACTACATTAGCCATTGACACCATACATATATAAAATGAAGTCAAAAAGCTATCATGTTATTAAAATTGGAAAAAAAAAACCCCTTTAAGAAGATCCCATGGTAATAAAAATTCCTACATATACTCTGTTTAATTCTGATCTTATTTCGGAGGGTTTCTTTTAAACATTTTCATATTCTCTATAGCTTATTTGGGGAATTTAGAAAAAAAACTCACCAATAGAGAAACATAATTAAATTGATACAAAAGATGGAAACCCCCCCCCCTCAGCCCAACCATAGAAAAAAGGTGGTAGAGATGTTCCCCATTTTGGAGACAGAAGGCAGTGTTAAAAACTTGTAAAAA
>NW_025783846.1:0-27067 GCF_021130785.1 Homalodisca vitripennis
CAGCAAGGAGGACCTAGGTGCATTGGCAAGGTCTCCTCAATGGATGTTGTGACCTCAAATAATCATCAGGTCATAAGACAAGAAGAAACTGAGAGCAACATATTGTCTGCCTCTACAAGGAGGGGGCCAAAAACGCGCAGTCAACATATTCTTTGCTACGCCACTCATAAAAGTAGGCTCTCGTAAAAGGTTCAGGCCACTTTGGGAAGATTATCTAAGTCTAACCGCCTAAAGGAAATGGGCAAAGCTGCGGAACTCTGAAAATAGTTTTTGTTCTTTTTCGAGACTATAAACCCATTTTTTAGCAAAATTATGAGTGGGAATCTATATCACAATAGGACTCAAAATTAGTCGGCAGTGAATGAGCGGGTCAGCAGATGCACTTAATATAACAGACTTATCGTCTTTCCCTCAGGGGCGGTCTTATATCTTTCAAGGGCCGTAAGAACGGGTAGTTGGCGACCCCGAGATACCCCTAGCTAATGCGTCACCAAGATCCCTTCTCTTTCTTGGTTTCTGGAGGCCTATGGCTTGGCCACACTTCTCTATGTGGTCAGCACTATCTCTTCTCCTCTTTCTATCACACTCTCTTCTATATCTGATGGTAAAGTTATCCTCAACTCTTCGATCCAGTTTCCGCCTTTCCTATTATCCTCCCACTAGGGATAGTTTCAAGCCACGGTGGAGACAGACGCTAGAGCCAGGGCTTGAAATGGCTGAGGTAGGCAAAACCAGTCTAAACTATGCGGACTCCTGGATCACCGGCAACCCCTCCAGTTTTAAAAGCAGCTTACCACCAGAGCCATGCGGGGGCTCTGTCGCTGGGCGGGAACCTTCCATTTCCCACCTAGGCTTTCTCGTGGGAACAACATGGAAAAGAAACAAAATCACCAAAAAAACAAACACAAAAACCCAACCCTTGAAACAGTCTCTCTGAAGAGAGCTTGTTTATCTTAACCTACCTCTTTCCTGCTGAGGTAGCCTCCTGAAAGCTTACCTGTGGGGGGGGGGGGGGGGGGGGGGGGAGGGCGGGGGGGTGGGCGGGAGCATTGAGTCCGGGGGGGGACGCGGGGGCGGCGGGGATCGAGGGTGTGCGAGGGGGAGGGGGCGTGCGCTACATTACCACCCACCTGGGCAATCACGAACTCAGGGATGGAAGGTTGTTATGGCCAAACATCCCTACCTTCTCCTCAAACAAAGTGCCTTAGGGAATACACAGCGAAGGTTCCATTTGCACGACGTGAAGCTTCCACATTACAATGGTCAAGGCTTTATCTGAGGTAAGGCAGATAACAAGCGCTTTGAGGAAAGTCAAAAATACCCTTCAAGAGATATAGAGAGAATCAGCTTCCTCAACAGCCCAAGTCAACTCCCATGTCTACAGGTACGCTGGATGAATAGCCACAGAGCAACTTCGGGTCAACCCAATACAAGAATGAAGAGGCCCCAAAAAAAAAATCTCAACCAACTGCTTCAAAGAAGAGAAGCACTAAAGGCTAAACTTTCTGTGAAAAGGGTGAAGCCTTTCTGACTCCTTCCCAAGTGGAGGAGGGGGAGAAAAAGAAGTAAGAAAAAAGAAATTCCCGAACGGCAGGGAGGGCGTCTCAACTCCGAGGCCCACAGCTCGTCGGGTACCGAAGGCCGGGGGTGGTGGGTCGGTCCAAACAGCCCCCAGAGGCACCCTTTGGTCACCCCGCCCTTCCGCTGAGTGGGGAACCCTCCGCCAAAATGAAGGCTAGGGAGGGAAACCCCAAAAGGCCCGAAAGCCCACGATCCCCTGAGGCCTCACAGGCGTAGCACACCGCCAAGGCTACCTACAGATGAGGTCGCAAATGCTGATTAAAATGGCCATAAGCCCTCCGAAGGCTCACCCGGTATAAGCGGAAGCTTAGTGCAGCAGCAAGGAGAGAAGCCATGCGGAGGTAGCGGCAATTTATGGGTAAAGAAATATCCAAACCCCTGGAGGAGGATTGGTTTCCGTTCCATCGTTTTGTCAGGGGGCACCTACCTAGAGAAAGGTTGTTAATTAATAATCGAATGCTTCCTGCATCAACGAACACAGACCAAACGTTGGCCTGGAAAGAAGTTATCCAAAGAAATATAAACCTCTGGGAGAGATGATATCTCTCCTGAGAAGTGGGTCTGCGTAAGGACATCTTGAGGTCCACCAGGGTGTTTTTCAGAGCTCACCCGAAGCTTCCTGAAGAAGACACCTGAAAAGGTACTTGAGATGTTCAATAAGCAGAACCCCAACCTGAATGTAAACGAGTGGAAAATCCTTCCATCCAAGCCAGACCCGAAAGGTTACGGATTCGTCTGCTTCCTGGACGAGGTCTGCTACAAGGCTGTGAAGGCTTCCAACTGTAGAGCCAACTTAGGACTCTGGCAGGTCTCAATTGTCTCCTCGACAGTCAAGGACAATGCCACGAGTTTCTACAAATCAACCTCCAGCACAGTAGGGCTGCCTCGGCAGCCTTCTGCCAGTTCTTCCTCCAGGAGGGATTTGATCTGGCACTGATTCAAGAACCATGGCTTCACCAAGGGAGAGTGGCGGGCCTAAATGAAACCAAAGGTAAGTTAATTTACTGTACCTCTCTAAGGAATGTCAGAACCTGCATCCTGTTGAGGAGAGGCTTGGATTTTCTAACCCTCAACGAAATTCTGCTCCAGAGATCTCCACTGTGGGCACACTGACCTGGAAGAATGGAGGTATAGTGCAGAGCACAATTGTAGGCTCCGTATACTTGCCATATGATGCCAGGGAACTCCCTCCATCAAGAGACCTAGAGCTCCTGGTGGAAGAAGCACAAGCCAGACGTCAACAACTTCTTCTAGGTTGTGACGCCAACGCCCATCACTCTGCTGGATGGGGCAGGCACCAACACTAACCCTAGAGGTGAGGCACTTTTACAATTTCTTCTAAGTAGGGACCTATTTATATGTAATAAAGGTAACCGCCCTACGTTCGCAACACGAATTAGACAAGAAGTTATTGACATAACAATCTGCACACAAGGAATACTTGGAATGGTTGATAAGTGGCACGTAAGCGAAGAGGCCTCATTATCGGATCACAGGTATATCCTCTTTAACTTGCAAGATGAGGCTGCAGAGGTCCTCTATCGTAATCCCAGGAGGACTGACTGGTTGGGATATAAGTCTGACCTTCCAGTCACAGTTGGGATCGGTAGGCGGAAGGGTGCGATGCTTCACAGACATAGATCAGATAGCTTCTGACCTGCAGAATGCTATAATCAATAGCTTCCATGACAATTGCCCATTGCGACGGGGAAGAGTCGAACCAATAGTAAGTGGTGGACTGCTAGACCTCGCTCGCAAAAGGGCTAATGTCAGGAAGCTGTACAATCAATGCAAAAGGAGCCGTATCTGGGAGTCCTATCATAGAGCTCTAACAGAATACAGCCTAGCAATTAAAAAAGCAAAACAAAGTTCCTGGAGGCAGTTTACACAGAAGGTAAATGAGTTAAGCGCGGCAGCTAGACTGCAACGCTTGCTAGCCTCAAGTCCAACCGGTCACTTGGGATCTTTAAGGTCCCAGGGAGGTCAACACACTTCCGGGTCTAGTGATAGCCTCAAACTTCTCCTTGAGACTCACTTCCCTGATTGTATCTTTGAGAATGACGACACTGGAACGTCTGGTAATCACGAGGCAGGCTCACGGCCAAGAGCTTGTCGTGGTAGCTGGGCCATTGTCAGAAGGATTGTCACTCTCTCTAAAGCCAAATGGGCAATTTCTAAATTTGCCCCTTTCAAATCTGCAGGAGGGGATGGAATCTTTCCGGCCCTGCTTCAACAAGGGCCGGAGAATTCTCCTTACCCTTCTATGTGAACTATTCAGGGCGAGCCTAGCCTATGGGTACATACCACAAGTCTGGCGTCTCAACAGGGTGGTCTTCATCCCTAAAAAAGGGAGAGCGGACTACTCTGTCCCTAAATCTTTTCGTCCCATCAGTTTATCTTCGATTCTACTGAAAACATTAGAAAGACTGGTGGAGAGGCACCTGAGAAAGGGAGTTCTCTCAGACACTCCCCTTCATCGCAACCAACATGCATACCAGCAAGGCAAATCCTGTGAATCAGCACTGCACCAATTAGTCAGTAGGATTGAGGATAGCCTGTCCGCCAAGGAATTGGCATTGTTGCACCTTCATAGACATTGAAGGAGCTTTCGACAATGCCAAATTCACTGCAATGGTAAAGTGGAGCACAGCGACGTGGCCTCGAGCCAGCTCTGTGCCGGTGGCTTAGGGCCATGCTGTGCTCCAGACGGATCAGGGCCGATCTCAATGAAGTATCGCTTGTGATCGCACCCACAAGGGGATGTCCTCAAGGAGGCATCCTGTCACCTCTACTGTGGAATCTAGTAGTAGATGGTCTACTTGAGGACCTTACTAACAACGGAATCTATGTCCAAGGATATGCAGACGACATAGTCCTTATGGTACAGGGAAAATACACAAATGTTGTTGTTGATATCATGAATACCAACCTTCAACATGTACACAACTGGTGTCAGGGAGAGGGACTGAAAGTAAATCCCTCTAAGACAGTAGTTGTACCATTCACTAGAAAAAAGAACCTAGAGTCTCTTTCTAGGCTGAAAACTCGCATCCACTCAGCTGGAGTGGTCAAAGACAGTCAAATATTTAGGGACTGACTCTAGACCATAAGCTTACGTGGAATGATCATCTTAATAATATCCTGCACAAAGCAAAGTGGGCGCTCATGACGTCCAGGAGACTTGCAGGAATCTCATGGGGCGTAAAACCCCATATAGCACTATGGCTTTACAAAGCAGTTGTAAGGCCTCAAATCCCTTACGGTTCATTAGTCTGGTGGACAAAGGTGAATCAGGTAACTGCCAAAGCCAAGCTTGAAAGCTTACAAAGGCTTGGCACAATCTTTGTAACCGGAGCCATTCAGGAGCAGTCCCTCAGCGACCCTCGAGGTGGCTTTAGGACTTCTACCTCTTGATGTTTCATATAAAAGCTGAAGCGCGTAAGTCAGCTTATCGGCTGATGGTTGCTGGCTTGTGGAGGAATGGCGCGTCTAACGCGAGCCATGGCGCCATCACTGAAGCTGTAAACCCAAGCGCTATTCTCGAAATGGTCCTCCGACACAATGAGGAACGGAGTTCGTATTCAATAAGCCATTCTCTGTTGACTTCTACCTCCAGAGATGAGTGGAAATCGCAAGATAACATCCCAACAATAAGAAAGAGCTTTGTCTGGTACACGGATGGCTCGCTTATTAAGGGTAGAAAAGGTAGAACTGGATATGGAGTGTTTAGTCAATCCCCTAGAACTGCCCTTAGCGGCAGTTTGGGTCGGAAACTGCTCCATATTTCAAGCCGAAATCTATGGTATCCTAGCCTGTGCCAACCTAGGCCTCACCAGAAGGTACCAGGAAATGAACATCTGTATAATGTTCAGGACAGTCAGGCAGCTCTTAAAGCTCTTGACTCCAACAGCATTTCATCCAAGCTTGTGTGGGAGTGCTTTAACACTCTCTGTAAGCTTGGATCACGCAACTGTGTGCGTCTTGGTTGGGTACCGGGCCACACAGGCATAGGTGGCAACGAATGCGCCGACAGGCTTGCCAAAAGCGGAGCAAGCATGCCATACACCGGTCCAGAACCGAGTTGTGGTATAAGCAAGTCAGCCGCTTATTCAAAGTATAAACAAATGGTCCAGGAAGAGACACACCGCTTGCGGTGGCAGAGTCACCAAGGACAAGCACTCGGCCAAAAGACTGCTTGCCGATTCTAGCTCCGGATTCACCAGATGGCTTGATGGGGCTGGGGAGGGATCGGGTTAAGCAAGTGATTGCCTTGATCACTGGACACGGCCACTTCAGGAAACACCTAAACACTCTAGGTTTACGAAATGAGGACTCGGAGTGTAGACTCTGCAATAAGTCTGAAGAGACTGCAAAACACATAATACTGGACTGTGAGAGACTGGGAGCAAGGAGAAGGGCTCTTTTCGGTGATAAACAACCAGGCGACGAACCAGATGCTAGTATCGGGGAAAAGCTTCTTAGCCTAATTAAGGGCACGAAGATAGGCTTACCCCTCTAACATCAAAGGGGCACACAATAAGCTCAGGTTGGACGTGTGAGGATCTAGGAATCCACCCCAATATCCCAAAGGAAAAAAAAAAAAAAAAAAAAAAAAAAAACGACTTCTCTTTATAATAACGTTTGGTCGGATGGCCCTACTTGATGGGGCATTCATTCGTGTTGGTGAGTTCACAAACCATGTTAAAACCAAAAAAAAAAGATAAGATATCGTGATGAAGCCATTGGGTCAGGGGGTTAAGCGTAACCCAGAATGTTGTACATATTGAAGTCACCAATGATGATAAATTTCAATAATGTGCTGCACCCATTTATATATATATATATATATATATATATTATATATATATATATATATATATGTATACAAGCGAATCTATATGAGTTGGCGAGCACTGCAGCAGCACAGCACAGAGGTGGTTGGTTAGGGAAGGGGTGGGTTAATCATCTCAAGGACACGTTATTTGTCCAGGCAGTCACTACAGCGTTGCCCAGTCACTCTTCTCCACGGGGGGAGAGGGTTGTGTGCATTGTTCTGCTGTTGAATACAAACTACTTTTGCTCAGTTATTTATATACATGTTATTATTCACAGAAACCGTTTCGGTTGATTTAAGTTCAGTTAACTGGGATTTTCCTGTATTTACTTCTAAAGTAAAAGATGACATAATCAATGAGTGAAAAAAGCAAAGTATCACACTTTCATAGTGGACTCAATGCCTGGCGTGTCACATTGCTACAGCTGTCATTTATTTTGAGGTTTTGTATGGGAAAAATGGTAGTGCTTTTAAACCCTTTATTTTGTTTTTGCCAAACACTGGACACAAATATCAGGACTTAGCTAATGCTGTTATGGCTATTTCAAATTTCAAACCACATAGATTTAGGCAAACTGTAGAAAACCAAAACATTTGATAACTCTAGCAATATGTCAGGTTGTGTATAGTGGGCTTACAAGCTAGAATAAAGAATAGGAACTCCAAAAGCATTGTTTATTCCTTGTCTGACACATTCACTTAATCTAGTAAGTAGGTACAGTAAATGTGCTGCAAATTGTTGCCTGGAACCATATTCAACCTTGTTCCTATGTTAATTTTATGAGAGTATTTTTACTTAGTTTTAAAACAGTTGATTACTAAAACGCACATGTGTTGGTGTGATGTAGTTAATTATCAACGCATTAACCAAATTAATATTAGCTTATTTGTTTATAATGGTTCAAACTTATTTTTATTAAAATGAAAATGCAAATAAATAAATTTATTAAGTACATTATAGTGAAATATATAATTTAGTGCACACCTTGAGTAATTACTATAATTATTAGTAACCTAAACTACTGACTTGATAGCTCTAGCCGATATGTACTCCAGTTGTGGACAGATGGCAGCAATATGCTCCAGGACTTTCGAGGTGCAGCGACACAGATCTAACTTCACCAACGTATTTACCTGTCATTCAACATTTTGAACATTTATTTCATTCCTTTTAGAAAGAAAACCAGTTAAAATAGCAGCCTCTATGTTAATTTATACTTACAGGCTCAAAAAAAACTTATTATCTCACAACTTATATTAGACAACAAACAAACAACATTGAAAACAAACAAGATATTCATTATTTAATTAAACAATTAGTTCAAATAAATTATTAATTACATAAACATATAAAAGACTACTTAACTAGAAATTAACTCTTTTATTGCCAACGTCAGTATATATTATGGACTTTGTGAAAACCTACCGGGGAAAATACCAACGCCCATACATACGGACGTTTGTGGTTTAAAGTTCTCCTGCGATAATTTTTTTTTTACATATTATAAATCTGTTGGTATACAAACAATCTGTTACGCTGAATCACGTTGTGAAGGTTAAAATAAAATTATAGAGAACAGATGAAATTAACTTTATATTGGAATTAAAGATAAAATATTAAATTGAAACAGTTTACAAAAGAAATTCATATTTTTATAAACCGTATTAACAAGATATTAAAATTTAAGCGTAGTAGTTTTGTTCTGAGACTAGTGCAGAGGGTCATTTCCGTCAATCCCAATTCTCCTCCAACTTTGTTCTCTTTCTTTCCTTGTTGTTCAAACCAGTAACATCTATGATTATACAGGAATGGATTGATAAGTTTTAAACTTTATTTCTCAGTGATATAAAAGTGAATCAATGTACAGTTATTCAAATGCATAGTAAAATATGTTTCTTGTGAATTTTAATTTTTTTTAAATCTGATGAACTCAGTAACCACGAGTTTAGTATTCATTTCTACAAATAAATTTACTGCAAAGTGAAATGACCCTTGATATTCTAAAGGTATGTTAAGTGGTGAGTATATAATAGGTGAATGCAACACCGGGCTGACACAAAACAATCAGTGAGGGGCAACACTGATCTTTCAAAAAGGGCCACAACTAATGTGAGGCCCCAATAACTGATCTTGAACACAATAAATTGTTACCATTTTGTTATTACTGTTTTCCTCAATAAAATAGAAATATGTAATGAGTTTCTACACATAATGTCTCAAATTTCATGTAGTGACTAATGGCTAACATGAAGATTATATGGCTTGAAGTACAGGAAAACATTTATATCAGAGCAAATAGGGTTGGATTTAAAGACATATTTAAGCTAAGAACATGGTAGAACAAACCACTCACAGCGCAACCATGGAAAGTACCTACTCTTGTTTTAGTAATTCATAATTGTTTGCTTAGTATATCACTACTATTATGCCTGTAATAACTGACTCTCGGTAATTATAATTAATTTGTAACTATAATAATTGTAACTGTTGTAAAGTATAATTAAATAGTAAAAAGAGTGAATTTTGGTCCATTCCAATTACTTATCGTACATGAATTCAATAAAAAGAATAAAGATAAATAATTTAAAATTACATGTTTCCATTAATTTGGACAAGAAAACTTTAAAAATTACTTGGATAAATTTAAATACTAACATTTTTTAACCTGAGCATTAAAGAGATATTATTTGATTTCTTTATATTGTACTAAAGGTTAAATAAAGATAAAATAATTAATAAAAACTCCAACAAAAAACAGCATAAACAAGTATTACAACACTTCCTATGTGCTCCTCTTTTCTGGTTCAATCAAATTAACTGTGAATCTAATCTGGTGGTAGCAGTTTGAGATGTTTTTTGTAACTGAAGAATTGAACTGTAGATAGATAACCTAATTATCAAATAATCATAGTTTTGTATTAATATATTGATTGCAGGTCGTTATTTTCTGTAATTAGATTCACGTACAATTTGTTAATTGTAATGACTTTACAGTGTTTATTGAAAATGTTTTAAAAAGAAAGTGGTATGGAAAAAATGAAAAGAATTAGAAGCCACAACAATGAAAGATCATTAAATGTATGACAGTATGAACAACAATAGCAGTGATAACAACATGGGCCATAACCTAAAAATGTTATTGAAGGGCTGTGAAAAATTGAGTAAATAATGCCTAATACTTTTCTTTTTCTTTTTTTTTTTGAAGGCCGCTTTGATTTATCTACCAACAAGAATGATCCAATATTAGGTCTGTATTATTTATAGAAAGTTATATAAAGTTTTGAGCAAAGATCACCTGTTTTCTAGTTTGAACCAAAGAAAATATTCAGTCCTGGGTCCAATGAACTGGAGTTATGTTTTTCAGTCTCAAATGAGTTAATGCCTTTCAGGGTTTCTTCCAATGTGTTAAATATTAAATTTTGTAGTTATACTAATAATGTTCGTAATAATACACTTATAATATATTTATTTTATGACATGTATTATAACTAGACAGTTACTGTATACAGTGCGGACCATGGTGGCTCAGCATTGTAGGAGAAGTAGTTGCAAGAGAGATAGTGAATATCACCTTCCATAATTCAATTATGTGCAGTATGTTCAAAATATAACTTTCATATTCGGCTGCTGTCTTACTTTAATCACAATAGAATGTAAACAATGCAAAAATCATCAAAAGACGTTTTAAAATGAAAAAAAAAGCTTATGATTTTGTTTGGTTGATTCCATAAAATGACACAATTAAGTATTAATGTGTATGCGCATTAAGTATTAATGCGCATGCACAAACTAGGTGCTATTATTATAATCTGTTACCTGTATTGCATTGATGGGCACCCAGACTTTAGGCACCCATTGATGATGTACTAATGTTGGAAAACATTTTTCCTAAGAAGGCATCAAATCCTTTAGTGCTGTCAAAAGTTGATCAGCTCCAGATGGTTCAGAGATGGTAACTTGCCTGATGGTCTGCATGATGGCATTTGTGGGGGCAGTCCTGTTGTCCCTGCAAAGTACATTCAATTTAAAAATCTTAAGCATATAACTTGTTTTTAAATTAGATTTTTTGAAAAAAAAACCATGTTTTCCATCTAAGTATTGGTCATTGGTTAAAAAATAATTCAATCTTTTGAAAAACGTTTCACAAGAAATTTTTGTAACATTTCACCATTAAGGGACATCTTACTAAATTACGCTTTGCCTAACGATCAGGATTACTAATCAAAGGGTTAATACCAAACATCATAGAAATACCTCTCCTTTGCGTAAGTAACAAAGCTGGATTGAATAAATAGCTTAGAAAAACTGCTATTTCATACCTTCTTGAGGCGAAGCCGTTTGAGATTAGTGAGCTGTGAGAAGCCCTGTATCACATGTGTCTCTGTCACATTGATCATTTCCCCCAGCTCTAGAGAGCTCCAGCTGAGTCCATCTTGCCTACCACCTCCAGAACCTCCGACATGTTCTTCACTGTCATCAGTGACTGCAACAATCAATTCATTTTCTTGTGTATTTGTTGAGTAAAATACCTTGTATTTATACAAAATATAATACTAAACCACCCGTTATGTTTCAAGGATTTGAATATAGAAGGAACGGAGAAGGGAGTGGTAAATACATTTAGGGAAAGTTCTAACGAGACACAAAACTTGCATTTGGTCCCCGAGAATTTTCCTGAAAGGTGTTTTCTTGGAGGAGGAGACCTCAGAGCTGCAGGGACGGATCCTTGACGAGTTTTTTCTCAGCAGAGGGTGGTGTGTCCTGGCAGTTTCAAAAGGTGCTTTCCTGAAAGGGGTCTGGCCCCGGAGCTGAGGGTTAGTGACTCCTAAGGTGGCAAGTATGGTCAGTGGGGACTATATAGACGTCATAAGATCTATCAATCGGTCCTGTGGCCTGGGCAGAACTCTGCATTGGCAAAACAAAATGCTGAAATTTTGGTGTCTGACTGAAAGGTTATTGGAGATGTCCCACATGGGAGGTTCCAGGACGATGGTGATGTTGGTTGATGAACAGTCTGCAGCGACTCTTTAAAGTGAGGAACTGGAGGATATTCATTGGTGTAGAGCAGGTCCAGCTGAGGAAGCAGGGGGCTATAGCAGCTGATCATGAGGGTCAAGGTTGTAATATATACTACTACTATTATTACTTTAAAATAAATAGTTAAACTTAATTTGTATTCTGATAATTATAACTAGAAATAATAAATAAACTCCAGTATGATACAAATGTGAAACTTTAATGATGATAAATTAATTGACATACAAGTTTGAATTTTGAAAACAAGATGGAGGATTACAATAATGGTAAAAATTTGTTTAAATACAGTTCTTAAATTTTAGGGCAGGGTGGTCGTGCTGGCTTAATGAAATAGAAAATATTAGGTATTGTTTTAATAAAAAATATTGTAATTTTGAAAAAATAATTGTTGTTAAATTTTTAATTATAATAATTTTGAATTAATTAGCCAAATCGAATGTTCCCTGGGGTTTACGTTCTTCCAATGACATCACTATTAAACTTAAAAGGAATTTTCTCACCCAATATCTGTCTTCTGCTTCTTTGTACTTCAGCGATAATAAAGAATTTAATAAAGTAACCTTTCAAATACTGCTGAATAAATGTAACCAGTTTCTTTATTTAAAATAATAATCTTGCTTCAACTTCTTCCAGATCCCTCTCTCCTCTCCACCTTTCAAATCTCTGCTCTCTTCACTCTTCAACAATCATCCCTGCACACTGTATCACTGACTTTAGTTCAATTTATAACTTTTTGAATTTTTATATGTAATAAGGTGAATTTTGATTAATTTTGATATATTTAATTTTGTATTTATTATTGTTTGTATTAAAATTTGAGACAATTTATAAATTAAATTATTCCTTAATTATATTATTACTAATAAATTTTTAAATTAAATTAAGTATTGAAATGAATGTGAGATGGGTTGTATGAAATGAGTCAATTACAAGGTCCTTCAGGTCAATCTGCAGCACAGTAAAAGGACTTTAGCTGTGTTCTGCAGATGCTTTTTAGCATATGATTTTTTCAAGTGGATAAAATATCAGGGCTTTCCATGACAGGGGTCAAAATTGTCAGTGCCCAGGTTTAATAATGCCAGAGCTTGTATTGTTGTAAGGCCCTTACTCACAGACAGGGTGGTTATTACCATTCTTATAGGAGCAAGTGTCAGGGCAAGGACTACTACGAGGGGCTGTCCTCTTTGTGGTATCCTTTCTCCTCTCTTGTTCAACCTAGTTGTGGACAACCTGCTCATGTTTTTGAACAGTAGTAGTTGTCTTTTCAAAGGGTACGCAGATGACATTGTGATTCTTATGAGTGGCAAGTTCAACAAGTCAAGAAACTGACCAATGCTGCTCTGAACATGGTGGGGAACTGGTGTGATTGGATGAGCCTTATTGTCAACTCCACCAAGGCTGTTTGTAGTTGCCTTTACTAGGAGGTTTCAGTTGGAGGGTATTGGTCCATCCCTACTGAAAGGCTCTTTCATTGAGTTTAAAGTACCTGGGCGTGATCCTTGATAGGGTCCTAAACTGGGGACCCCATCTAAAAAAGGTTATCGCTAGAGGGAAATGGTTCTTTAATGCAATGCAGATGTGTGATAGATGGGTCTTTGGGGACGTAAGCCAAGGCTTTTGTATTGGCTTTATGTCTCCATTGGTCACACCTGCACTAATGTGTTGGGGCTTGGTGTCTGGTGGCCAAAAACGTAGGCCAAGTTGGCGGTAGCTGGTCTGATCTGGCATCCAAAGGGTGGCTTGCCTTGCTATCACTGGGACTTTTCCAAGTGCGCCGGGTGCACCTTTAGACTGTTGCCTCATCCTTGCCCCATGGGACATTGTCATTTGGGATATGGCCAGGAGGAGTGCCTACTGTCTCCAGCAGGTGGGCCTTGGGTTGCAGCAGTGGGCACTGCAGAATTAGCATCCTGATTCAAGGGAATGCTCTGCATATGATCTCTGATCAAGATGTCACAAAGATTTTTCCTTTGACAAACCATTTAAGATTGTTATACCTCCTAGGTACGTTTGATCTGGAGGGGAAGGAAACCCCCTCCACCAGTGGAGCTTGAATGGTTTACAGATGGATCTAAAACAAAAAGTGGTACAGGCACTGGAATTGTGGGGTGAGACCATGTAGGAAGCTGATGGTCCCTATGGGTCCTGTATCCCACCAGTCTTTCAGGCAGAAGTAGTAGCCATTATGAAGTGCTGCTCGTGAGAATCTTCTTCTACAGTATAGGAATAGACAACCAACATTGAGGGACGGTAAATGTGCTCAATTCCAAATCTGTCTGGGTTTGCTAACGAGTCATTTCTTCCGTTGCCAGAATCAACAATGTGACTGGTTTGTTGGGTTCCTGGTCATGAGAGGATCCCTACGTGGGAATGAGCAGAATGGTTCTATAGTCGCTTTTCCTCTAAGGTGGCGTCTGAACCTTCTTTCACTAAGTAGAAACAATGTCATTCTCGGGTTATGGGTTTGTTTACGTAGCTGAGGGAGCATCTTTTACAGGGTAGGCATGCTTTTGAGAGGATCCACTCTGTTAAAATGTGTAGATAAACTGGAAGAAACTGCTGAACACCTGCTCGTTGATTGTCCTGCAAAAGCAAGGGAGAGATATGCCATCTTTGTTAATTTGGACAGGGGGTGGTGAAAATTCTCCAGGAGGACCTTGATAGGTTGTTTTCGGCGGTTTGTGGAACTGCTGAAAACTGTAGACTGGTAGGCCTCATGGTTGTGCTTTCCAGGGTGCACAAAAAAGGCCCTTGAGGCTTAAGTGGATGGCAATGGACTGCCCCATATATGATGAAGAAATATTGTATTATTTTTACGACAAATATAGGAGGGAACAGACTTTTAAAATCTCATTATTGGAGATATTCTGTAAAAAAATATGTGGTAGGGACACTTGATTATGTTTTCCGAATTTTGAAAAAAAATGCTCAAATGTGAATAGTAATAAAGCGTAAAATTTAATTTTTTTTTAAATTACAATGGATACTAAATAGTACATACCATGAAAGATATCCTTAAAATAAATATTTTTGTATTTTAAAGATTTTTGTTTACCCCTAAAAGTTCAAAAATAGCAACCTAAAAATTGAGATTTCATATCCTGCACTAAGAGGGGAAGGTGAAATTGAGCTAAAGTCAACATTCACAGAATTCACAAAATCAACATTATTTTAACTTAGTAGTGCTGATTTTTGTTTTGTTACAGAACTCAATTTATTGGATAAAAATTATTTAGTTTTGACAAGTTCCAAACAATAGCTAGCTTGTCCCTCGCCAAAACTACAGGGGACTGTCCGAACAGTTACAACTACGAAACAGCAGTGCTCTATTATTTTACTTGTCATGTGCTACAATCTTGCCACAAATAACTGAAACTTTTTCAAACATGTTCTAAATTAGGTTATATTTACTTTACTGTTGCCTCAGTTTGGCCTGCAAATGTGGAACTACTATGTGGATAGTGTGTCAGTGAAATACATAAATACTGACCCTTAAAGTGAATGTTTCTTTTCTAAGTGATTGTGTATTTATTTCTTTTTACAATAATTCAAACAATATTTGAATTAATCTGTTTGTTTAGGTTTACAATTTTTGAATTTATATATATACAAAAACTTTAAATACAAAATAGTTTTTTTTTAGAAGATATTTCATGATGTGTGTACCACATTTTACACTGTTATTTTAAATTTAGTGTTTTACGCTTTTTAGTATTTTTTTATGTTTGAGTATTTATAAAATTTTGAAAATCCAATTAAGCCCCTACCACACATATTTTCCTGAAAGAGTAACCTCAGTAATAAGTTTTTGGAAAATTTGGTACCTTCTATTATTATAGTAAGAATAACACAATACTTAATTTAAAAGGCCTTTAAAGAAATTTGGCACAACCTCGGTAAATAGAGTATAAGATAATTACTTTTTATTTACACAAAATTGTTTGGTATAATGAGACTTTTATATCTCAAAGTGCCGGATAAAATTGTATTTATTTTTTAAGCTAAGTGGTGCAATTAGCTTTAAAAGGTTCATGTTAATTTTGCTTAGTATATGAAATAAAATTTCTGAAGTTATTATAGAAAGAAAAAAATTGAGACTGTTTTTTTAAGACTTTCAAAAGATATTATTCATATAAATATGTATAAAAAAACAAAATAGATTCACCATCACAGATTCGATTTCAAAAAAAACTTACAAAAAGCAGAAAAAAAATAGTTTAAAAAAAAAGATTGATATTATAATTATTAAAGTTATCTTTCAAATTGCTGTAAACAACGTTCTGATTTAACATATAACGTGCAATTCAACAAATGAACAGAGTTTATGTGCAGATCTCAAATTGCACTATCATCCTCCTCACGCAGAAAAAGCCGTCTAACACATCAGCATGCAGAACAAAATGGTATTTGGTTGTAATGACGATCAATTTAGGAGAGATAAGATAGTCCTGGTCATATCCCATCTAGTGAGGTGTTAGAGCGAAACCCTTGTGAAGCTTTTTTAGATATAATCAGCAGTCATGTAATGTCAGCGTAAGCACAAACCCTATAAATAATTTAAATATTTTTCATTTTATGGACGTGTAAATTATGTAGATGATTTTAAGGATTGTTTTCAAAAATTAATTCAAATTCCAGATATTATTTACCTCTCTGAACTTAGAACTCAGCACACAATAATTTTACCTTAAGGAATAGAATAATTGGTTCTAAACAAATGGTATTTTATTTAACACTGGAAAATCTCAGTCATTTTTCACCCTAATTATAGCAATAGTTTTAAATCTAACACCTCCTCCCTTGATGCAACATTTAACGAAAGAAAAAACTATAACTTTTTTAGGAGTTCACCATTGACGGAAGTCTCACTTGAAGACAGCATGTTCCTATCATTACCAAATAAACTTAGTAAGGCATATTAACTGATTTCTTTTCTGTCCTCAAAAGTAGATACAAAAACTGTTAACAGTTTACTATGCATATTTATATTCTTACTGAACATATGGCATCGAATTCTGGGGTGATTCAGTTGAACTAAACAAGCTTTTCATAATTAAAAAAATATAATCCGTAAAATAAACTATATTAATTATGACGCATCCTGCAAGCCCAGTTTTTAGAGACTTAAAATTGCTTACTCTTCCATCAATTTATATATTACCGCAGACACTAATTATTATCAAGAAAAACGTAGCAAATTTTAATTCATTCTCAAATATATACAATTATTCCACCAGACACAATAGTACTCTTATTTATCCTTTATAATAATTTGTTAAATGATGTCAAATTAGGGAATTGATTGGAGGTTTAGAATAAAAAAGTGCATGGCTATTTGCTGGAAAAGTGTTTCTACAATGTAAATTAATTCTTGAATGAAAAGCAATAAGTTTTTAAATAATTATTTAAAACTGTGCATCTTTGTTCAAGTTATGTTCGGGATTTTTTTTTGTTTGCTCTCAATTTTTATATTTAATGCTTAGTGTTTAATATTTTATGTTTAAATCTTATTACTATATGTTATTTATACAAGTTATACTTTATTTAAATGAATGTGTAATATTCAATGTTTAATGTTTAAATTTTAATCTATATGTCTTATCTATACAATTTATATCAATTTATTTACATTTCAAATTATGTTAGGTATTTTTAAGAAATTGACATGTTCATCGCACCATAAGGTAATTAATTACTTTACATGGTGTTATGGTGGCAACAAGAAAAAAATTTTAAAAACTAATAAATAAGAGGTGGGTGGGAACAATGAATGGAGTGCTATGTGTTGTCTGATGTTTAGTTAACAGTGGAATACGTATTACCACCAGTTTTATGGAGTCTGTGATCGAGGAGGAAAAAATCTGTGATAGCAAGATGTGTCATCATATGTGTAATGGAGTTATTATTGAATGCATGCCATAATATGTATCACACAACTCATGTTTACATTTTAAAATATCTCTCATAGTTTTAACATAATCCTTCATAAACTCAAAAAAGTTATACAGTACTACTTATAAGTACAAAGAAATTGTTAGAAAATATACCATAGATTATAAACATTTAGTATTGGAGTTTAATAATAGAGTTTAATTGAAAGAGAATGAGTAAACATATACATTTTTGTATACAAAATTACTCACCAGGTGCTTTAATTTAGTGAAATTCATAAGTACAGACACATTGATTACTGTTATCCCTTCCAGGCCTTTGATATTCAGTTCTATCAAATTTTGAACAATTTCCTAAGTTTGTCATATTAATTTGGCTGTTCCTGAAACAGAAAAAAAAGGAAAATATGATTAGTATTAAGCCAAAAACCTGAAGAACAGAGAATCATATTGGTGTATTACATATATAAATTACAATTAAATACTATCATAATACAAATACATCAGCAAGTTATCTGAGTTTTAATACATTGACTGCTGCAGTGTATCTATCTTCTATTTCGGGTGTTCTTACTCGTTACATGTGACGTACAGCAGTGAAGGTACCTCCTCATATAGGTGGGGTCTTTCCACCTATTGAACTGATATGATTAAGTGCAAAAATGATGAAGTAATTTTAAAAGTTTTTGAAACATTTGAAAATTGAAAAAGCTGCAAATTTTACTGTTTTGAATAAAAAACAAACTAGGAGAGATGCAGTACTCGATATTGTTACAAATATTAGCAAAGACAACTTTGAATGTCAGGTTATTGAGCCGCATTTGTCAGATCATACAGGGAGTGACTTGCAAAAACTGTGTGGTATATATATTTTAGGCCTGAAAATCCAGTTTGTATATGTACAAATATTAGGGACTTGCAAACTGTATATCTATGTCAGATGTAGAAGAATATAACAAGTATTTTATATCATATTTTGAAAAATTCTTTTTTAAAAAAATACTGCAAAATTAGACAGGTTGAGGTAAAAATTTTTAACAGGCCAAAAATCAAGTGGTTTACACCAAAACTGAAAAATATGAAGAAATTTGTAATTTTATTTAATGACAAATACAAAATTCATAAGGGGACATTATTATGAAAGTAAACACAAAAAAGCATATTTGGAAGCTTATGAATAAGTATTTTATTATTCCAAAAGAAATTACTAAAACAAAATAGTTTTAGAAAAAACATACTAATGAAAACTTAATTTCCAATATATGTAAAGCCATTTGGAACATTATTAACACTTAATCAAATAATTGTAATGGCTGTAACAAATCTAGGACAATGGTAGTTGTTATTGATTCCAATACATTTAATGAATATTTTGTTAATTTAGTAAGTTGGATTTAAGTAGTTTATAACAAAAATGTATCTAACGATTACACTATTAATCATGTAATAGGAATATGTCATATAACTGATTTGAGGGTAAAAAACATTTTAACTGGATTTTAAATACTTTGAGTCTCAGTTTGTCTCGTAGTGGAGATTACTATGGTTTTTCAAACTTTGTTGTTAAAGAAATTATTTAGAACCCCTAAATTTTTTTTATAAGATATTAGAGCAAGGGTATATCCTAGATCTTTTAAATCAGCATAGTAACTGCAACTTTCTTTTAAATGAGACAAACATGATCCATCAAGCTATCAACCAATATCTCTGTTCCCTATCTTTAGTAAAGTATTAGAATCTTGTGTTAAGCAACAATTAATTGTTTTCTTAAAATTAATCTATTTTGCAACGAAAAGTTGGGTTTCATGCAGGGCCACAAAAAAACAATGTATTTTATGATAAGCTAAGTGAATTCATGTAAAAAGTAATTTTGCCAATTGCATAATTCATGTTTTAAATACAATAAACTTTCTTGATTTCTAATGAAACATTTAAAATTCATAAAAAATATATATTGAAGAAACCACGTAATGTAACAAATAAATGTAATCAGGATGAACCAAAATATGCAGCCTAAGTTTCAAAACAAGATACATATCTATAGGAAAAAAAATATGTGTTTCCAATTTTCTATGTCATATGGATTCCCAATGCCATAAAAATTAGTAATGAATGCCAAATGAATTAAAATGTACATAATTTCATTAGGAAAATTATGTTTTATATATTTATGTACAGTAAAACAAAAGAAAACTTAGATTCATGATAAACTTTGGTTTGCCTTTAGACATTTTTTTATAAAAGCAATTGACATTGCCAAAATACTTAGCGTATAATATATATTTTACGCTAAGAGTATATATATATATACACACACTCTTCCAAGTACTTGAAAGTTATAAATAAATATATATATATATATATATATATATATAAATTTATTGACATGGTGTCATATCTTAAAAATAAGAATAAGAGGACAACTCTGTCCATAGCCTATTATTACTAACAAAAACACAACCAAAACTCAATAAATAATGAAAACTTAACAATATTAAAATATACTACACCATAACAATAATTAAAAACTATTTATATATATATTAACAGTGAATAAATAATATAAAACAATAATATAAACAAATAATATAAATGCAAATAATAATAAACAAATAATATATATGCAAAATAATATACAGTATTAGCCATAATAAAGACTACTGAAATTGAATCAGCTGTAGCTGCCCTTCTCGATCTGCTGCTTCAATTTTCGATTGTTGCCATGGCTTTTGTGTTCATTACTTCTTTCTTATTGGAGGTTAGGTTTTGCTAACATGGTGCTAACAACAGAGAAAGTTTTTATCGTAGAGCATTATTTTTTCGCTCATACGGAATTGGACGTGCGGGTGGGCCAAGCTTATTATTCACTGCATTATGTTTTCAAGGAACATTTCCACAAAAACCCGCCCAGTAATGCTGTGGTTCTTAGTGTTGTTGAAAAATTTCGAAGAACAGGTAGTGTTCTGACACAGGCGAAAGGGTTTTTCAGATCGCCCAACAACTATCTTATACAAATGAAAACTACGGAAGAGTGTTGCAGCAAGTATTACAGTCACCGAAAAGAATCCTAACGCGAGCTTCTCTTAAACTGAATATTAGCAATACGTCAATGCAAGGAATGGTTCAAAAACATTGGTGGTTTTCCCTACAGGATACAAATTGGACAACCTTTAAACTGTAGAAAACAAACCAGCCAGAATTCAGTACTGTGCTTCAATGTTATCAGTATGCTATGAAAGAACCTGAGTCTCTGAGTGATGTAAATGGTTTACAGATGCATGGTCATGTGCACCTTAATGGGTTTCATAAACAAGCAGACAACACGTTTTCCTTGGATTTGAACGTCCTGACATTGTTGTAGAGAGGCTGCAGTATAGTAAGCGTGTAACACATTTGGTGCACTGTGTTGGGGAGGGGTATAGTGGGACCATACTTTTTTGAAGGCAACAATGATTGAGACTCTTACTGTAAAATCAGTAACCGATATAGGGCCATTCTTGATTGTTTTGGGAGAGACCGTAGGGGATTTTGTCGTGCACGAAACCTGCCGTTAAATTCACAGTGGTTTCAGCAAGATGGCGCAAACCAGGTCACACTGCCGTTAACAACATTGCTTTCCTCCAAAAAACCTTTGGCAAACCGTCTCATCTCCCTTAGAACAAACTTTCCTTACCCAGCCCACTCCCCCGATCTTATAAACACCAGACGCCTTACGTCTGGGGAATGTTGAAAGAGAACATTTTTCTGCGAGGACCCACCATCTACCATCATTGAACTCAAAGAAAAATTAACCATGTGTATTAGGAGAATAGAACATTCTCCTATTCATAAAAATGATGCAAAACTTACAAGAACGTTACGCAGTGTTGCCTCAAACTGAACGGGGGTCATATTGAACATATTAATACCCGAGTTTAACCGATTTTGCTTCCTTTGACTTGTATTTATTGGTAAAATCTATATGTAATATTACTGTGTTTACCGTAATAAAATATTATCTACCATTTCAGTACTGTTTATTTTGGTTAATACTGTAAATAACTAACAGTAGCCTAAAAATTTAAATCTCTAGTGTCCTAAGTGTTTAAGTGTCCAACATTTTATTAGAAATGTTGTATTCGTTTCTATACTAGTGATAGTGTAATAAAACCTTTTTTCCCAATGCTCAAAGATTCCTATATAAACTTATTACTTTTATCATAAAAATATACATATATTACAATATAGTAATTAATTTTATAATAACAATTTATATAAATATACATATTATACTGTATTTTAAATATACTAGAGCTAAAAAAATAAAAAATAAAAAATATTACTACATTTATAAGGTTTTGCGAAATAATATTAAAAACATTTTCTCTAAAAAATCCATAGTTTTTAAAGATATATCTAAACTATCGGCAACATTGTTTAGCAAATTAAATGCCGTCAACATTGGCGAAGTGGCATGCCCCACCGTTCCAGCATAATCCACATAAAGCAACCTACTTGCTTGGCCTCCCTCGTCTTGGCACGTGCCACGGCACAACCGTCAGCAGCTCGGGGTCGTCCACGGACCCAGACATGACACCCTTAAGAAAAACAAAGCTTGCGACCTTTTCACCTTACATACAAAACGATGGAACTTAAACATCTCTAATAGCTCTATATATCTGACTCAATGTATAAATAGGATAAATACGGAATTCAAATACCTTAAAATACAAAGTTCTTAAAAAAACCTTTCTGAACTCTTTCAATCATTTTAATATACAAAGCTGAATGAGGGGACAGACAATACTTGCAAACTCAAGTTTTTGATCTAACTAATGACTTCTAAAAAGTTAGAAAAGTATGTGGATATTGAAAACAAACTGCAAGTTCGAGTTATATAAATCCAGGTGTGCTGAGGGACCTACTGACCGTATTGACAATATGCTCATATTGATAAACTGCAAAATCTGATGTCATTATAACTCCCAAATCTCTGAATCTTCCAATTCTTTCTAAAACTGTGCCATCGATATTATATGGAAATAAAACTGGATGTAAAATTCTATAGAATGTCATAGTCCAAACACTTAGATATGTTCAACATCAATTTATTGCAGCTACACCACTGATTAAGTGAATTCAAGTCGTTTTGTATAATTGCACAATCAGATGGTAGTTTGACTAATGAAAAAATTTTTAAGTCATCTGCATACAACAGAAAATTACTTCTTAGAATGTAGGTAAGATCATTAATAAATATATTAAAAACAGAGAGGACCTAAATTACTGCCTTGAGGAACTCTAGAAGGGGCTAGGATGGAATGGGACTTGTATCCTAGAAGGAAACAAACTGCCGTCTATTTTTAAGGTAAGAGATAAAAATAATTTCTATAATTTCAGCTGAAAATCCATAGTAGTTCATTTTCTTCAAAAGAATAAAATGGTCTACCTTATTGAACGCTTTTGACATATCCGTATAAAACAACATTGACTTGATACCTTGAGTCCAAAGCTGAAGAAGTAAAATTAAACAAAATTCACCAGATTTGTACTTATAGAACGCGAAAGCATAAAACCATGCTGATATAGTTGTTTTCATATGAAAGATACATGATTAAAAATTATTAGTTCAAACACTTTAGCTGGAATAAATAAAATAGCTACGGGTCTATAATTGGGAATTTAAAATCGGTTACCCTTCTTTAACCCTTTGAGTGCCACCAATGAAATTTCGTCACCAATGATAAATGCGAGAAATGCCACGGTGACGACTTTTCGCCACCAGTTGTATATGCGAGAAATGCCATGGTGACGAATCTTCGCCACCAATTATTTTAAGATCCTTTGTTTATATTTTTCGGTATTTTTATGTTTTCGACGTAATAAATTGTATTTCCAATAATATGCCTTTAATTTTCTGTGGTGTTTGGAAAAAAAATCCAATCCAGAAGAGAATCTAAAAAAAAAAAAACAATGGCCATCACAGCGCTGCCGACAGCTGACTAGCTGAGTAGCGTGGCAGACGACGACGAATGCAGAACCGTGTGCTAGTGTGTTGTTTTCTTTTGAAACATTGTTGCTTGAATTCTAATAGCGTAATTATTACGTTTTGTGCTACAAATCGTTTGAATTGTGCGTGTAGTGTTTATTATTAGTGTGTAAAACACTTAAGTAGTTTTCAAATGGCTGAATAATGGATCCTGAGAACCTTAGATCAAGTGAGGTGGACAGAGAACTTGATGGTGATGTATCTGATGGTAATTTACTAACCTCAGAAGACGATCTTAGTGATTTATTTAGTGATGATAGTGATGCTGATCCATTGTATGAGCACAAAAAAATGTACATAGAGGTCAATCCTCAGAGAGTGACTTTGATGTTTCTAGACCTAGGCCTAGTACGTCAGGAACACAGGTTAGGCCTTAGACCTAACGTAAGTAGAATCATTGATAGGAGTGTGTTATCCAGTTCCTCTGAATCGGGTGATGATGCCGACGGGCCTACAGACAATGATATTTGGCTTAGTATAAACGAAGAGAGCCGCAGTAAACTTCACTCATGAATTTTTCTTATGTTGAATCTCCAGGACCTAGACATTGCCCACACTGTTGACTCTAAGCCCATTGAACTATTTTACACTATTTTTTACAGAAACACTTTTGACTATGTTTGTGGTTTGAAACCAACAGGTATGCTAACCAGACAATTTCGTCTTTTGCAGACAATGACTCACCTGGTAGTCGTAGGCACAAGCTGGATCCCCGTGAACATTTTTGGAAATGAAGGCTTTTATTGCTTGCTGTTTTAAATATGGGCCTGATTAGGAAACCAACTATCCCCTCTTATTGGTCAACTAGTGACCTCACAAGCAACTCCATGGTTTAGTAAGATGTTCACACGAAATAGATTTCAAATTTTGCTTAGTTTCTTTCACATTGTTGACAATGAAAAAAAACTACCTAAAGCCAACCAACCAGGTTACGACCCCACTCAAAAGTTTCAAACCCTTAATTGAGCACTGTAATAGGCTATTTAAATTCTTTTATACAGCCCATGAACAGTTGTCAGTCGACGAATCTCTAATTGGGACGAAAAGTCAAACCGGAATCACACAATACCTCCCCAATAAGCACCACCATAGGTGGGGAATAAAGTTATGGGTGTTGTGTGGACTCTGTATCTAATTACTGCATGAGCTTATTTTGCTATCAGGGTAAGAAGGAACACATCTCCATCTGATGAGGTAAAAAAATATGGTCTTGGCTATTCGGTTGTCACTTCTCTTCTTCGTGCTTGTTAATTATTTTACAGAAAGGGTTTTTCATGTTTTTACAGACAATTTTTTTTCTAGTATTCCGCTGGTCAAAAAATTGTATGAGGAAAAAACCTTTTTTACTGGCACAGTAAGGAAGAATAAAAAAGGCTTGCCTGATGGAATCAAAGAAAAGTGATTTCAAGTTGGCCAGAAGAAGTTACTACCATCAAGGAAACATAGTGACAACTGGCCTATAGACAACAAGCATCACAAAAAAAACCAGTTGTTTTGCTGTCCTCAAAAGCTGAGATAAAAAGATATTGTACATACCAAAAGGAGGCATGGGCAGGGTAACAGTTGAAAACAAACCATCCATCATACTAGATTACAATAAGCGCATGGGTGGGATAGACACATTCGACATGATGCTCTATTCTTACCTTGACGAAAGACGAACAGTTAAGTATTGGAAAAAGGTTGTTTTTTAATCTTTTTGCAAGAATGGTAATAAATTCCTACATTATATATAGGGAAAATTGTGTCCAAAACAACAGAAAACCTCTTTCTAGATACCAGTATACCTGTGCAAATCATTGAAAGTATTTCTGATGAATGGGTAGCACAGCAAGGTAAAACTGTAAAATGTAGAGGGTGACAAAAGAAAAATTGGATTAGAAAAATTGCCCGGAAAAAAAGAAAAGACTTGTTTTGTATGTACAATGAGGGGGCCTGATTTCAAAACAGGAAGGAAGAGGTCTAGAACAGTTTGCACAAACTGTGGGGAAGGCTGTCATGGCACCTGCTTCCCAAAGCACAAATGCAAGTGAAGTGAAGACAAACTGTTGTGAATAGTGTATATAAATAATTGTATATAAACATTTAGTGAAGATTTTGAACTGAAATTTCATTCTTGAGCATAAGAAATACTGTATGTGGTGAGTAAATTTTATAAGTTTTCTTTTAGACCACACACAAATGTATATGATGAGGCTATGTGTGTATTTTTTCCAAACTGTTTTGGTCTAAAAAAAAAATTTTTTTTTGTCCCGGTTTTGAACATAACACTATGAAATTTTGCACATTTTTTATTAGTAATATTCCCTTAGAAAAGAAAAGTGTTTTCCATAGTAAAAATGTTTTTTTTTATTTGTAAAAACTGCAATAAAACTTTAAAAAAATGTTAAAAAAAGAAAACTTTTTTGTTTTGTGTTAAATATATATATATATATATATATAAGAAATAAACTGTAAGAAAATTTACTTAATAAAAGTATAGCCCAATTAAAACCAAGCATTTTGATCTACAGCATGATAAGTTTCTATGGAAATAATCCTGTTAAAAAAATGTTTTACTAAAGTTGCTACACAACTGGGATTTCCGGGTCTGGCATTTTTTAGACATACCCCTGAATAATAACATATGTTGCAAAAAGTTCCATAACTCAATATATGGTCTTGGCACTCAAAGGGTTAATATTGGAATTATTTTAGTGATCTTCCAACGATCCGGAAAAACACTTCTTAGCTAAACATAGGTTAAAAATATGACAAAAATATGAAAAATATGGTTTCTTAACAAATTCTGAACAACCTTTGATAGTGTAATTAGGAATCAAATCAGGCCCGTATGAACGTTTAGACGAAAGTTTTCGAATCGCGGCAGAAACCCTCGCTCAAAGAAATGGAACGTAAATTAAAATTATTAACTCCATTCATGACAGGAGATTTATTAACCATGTCTGGGTCCAAGAACTAGCCGCAGTCGTAAACCAAACCGAAAAATTGAGCGAACCCAGTTGCTGCGCTCCCCATAGGATTTATTTTGGAATTTTTTTTAATTAATGAAACTCCAAAACTTTTTAGAATCACTCACAAGTAAGTGATTCTTCTGTATTTTACGTACATAATTGCCATACAGAAACCTGTTTTAACATAAGCTCTGAGTGTTTTAGTTGCTAACACTGCCGAAAACTTCTCTAAATGTATTGAAAGAGGCTATGTGTTTTATTTTTTCCAAAATGTTTTGGTCTAAAAAAAAAATTTTTTTTTTTTTCCCCGGGTTTTTAACATAACCCCTATGAAATTTTGCACATTTTTTTTTAGTAATATTTCCCCTTTGAAAAGAAAGGGGTTTTCCATGTAAAAAAAGTTTTTTTTTTTTTGTAAAAAATGCAATAAAACTTTTAAAAAAAAGTTAAAAAAAAAAAAAACTTTTTTTTTTTTGTTAAAATATATATATTATATATAAAAAAAATAAACTGTAAAAAATTTACTAATAAAAGAAAAGCCCAAAATTAAAACCCCAAACATTTTGATCTACAGCAAAGATAAGTTTCTATGGAAAAAAAACCTGTTAAAAAAATGTTTTACTAAGTTGCTACACAACTGGGATTTCCGGGGCGGCATTTTTAGACATACCCCCGAATTAACAATTTTTGCAAAAAGTTCCATAACTCAAAAAAATATTTGGGCTTGGCCTCAAAGGGTTA
>NW_025783847.1:0-32007 GCF_021130785.1 Homalodisca vitripennis
CATAATTTTATCAATGTGGTTCCAAATACTTGCATTGAATTGGTAAACATTACTAGTCTTACACTAAATTCTTTTTTTGATGTTGTTATTGGAAGAAAATTAAACTAATAAAGTAGGTTTTCTATCGTTACAAAGAGCCTTTAAAGTTAGAAAATAAATAATAATATTATACTTACAAATGGAAATTGGATACAGAAGATTGGAGAGAAACAATGGCATATTAAAAAATTGGGGTCTTTGGGATTATACCGACCGCCTCAGTACTGAAGAAGGGGGGGGGGGGGGGGGGGGGGGGGGGGGGGGGGGGGGGGGGGGGGGGAACAAAAATATAAATTTATAGAAACTTAACCTGATAGAACGAAAAAAAACAACCTCTTTAATTACAAAATTACAAACTTACAAAGATTATCAATGGGGTCAGAGTCCGTTATATGCCCCCATCGCTTAAACCTTTTTCAATTAAATTAGAACGTTGTTTTAAAACGATGTAGTTGAGTAACAGAACAAAACATTCCATCAATTCAAAAAAGCATTTTCAGGTATTGTGATCGGTATTTTTGTCGCTGTTATCTTAGCTTATCTTTCTCTGAGAATCCCGATCTACGGCCAGGGCCGCGCGGCGGGGATCTGCAATCACAGTTATCTACTAGGACCGCTCGTACTTTGACCTCTGGCTGAGGTTGGGGAAGTGGTTTGCCGATAAGGAACAATTCCTGTTTTTATATTGTTTACTAACGCTAATCTAAGTTAATCAGTAGAAATGACAAAATCTCACAATAACGATTCATGTCTGGGTGTTACCAACAGCGACATAATTACGTCGTTCTTGTACATGGCGCGTTACTACATACAGTAAGATTTTCCGTAATAACTGATATTTTATGAAATAAGAACACTCTTTCTTTTGCTATTATTTTTATGTTATAAGAAATACAATTAGTGGTAAAATAGCTGCGCTATTTAAGCCAAAAGGAAGAGGCCGATAAATTCGGGCCGCTGGCAGTTTTCAAATAGTTTTACTCGGCCGAAAATATCGACCGCTGGCAGTTTTCAACTAGTCTTAAACGGCCGAAACTAATCGGTCCAACTGGCAGTTTTCAGCTAGTATTACCCGGCCGAAAATATCGGCCGCTGGCAGCCAAAGGGGTTAATGGGCCCAGGGTACAAAAGTGTTAACTTGTTGGGGAAATGCTTCTTCTCAGCCTCCTATTACAGTTCATCAATCAAAAGAATAAAATTCCTTTATTGTAAAGTCACAAGCTGATCTTAAATTCAACTTATATAACTCCAGGTGTTGTTAAATTACTTTGCATAACCAATCTCCTTGATATTAAAGATTTAATTGCTATTCTGTGGTATTTGGTTCTAAAGAATTTTTTTTTTTTATTTGTGGATTCAATTTTATAATAGTTTATGTATTTCTATCTTATATGTATGATAATTTGTTTTATGTTAATTTTAACTCTAAAATAGGTTGCTTGTTTTTCTTAATTTTAAAAATCTATTAATTTATATATGTTTATTGTAAGTTATCAAAATTGCATGGGTGTATGTTCTTTTTCTTGTATGGATTCTTGTGTGTGTGTGTGTGTGTGTGTGTGTGTGTGTGTGTGCTTGTGTGTGTGTGTGCTGTGTGTGGGTAGGTTGTGTGTGTTGTGTGTCATGTGTGTGTTGTGTGTGTACCTTAAGTGTTGGTATAAAAAACCCCTAAGGTTTATTTATTTAATCTTTTTTAAACAAACATAAAATAATATGAAACTATTAACTTTTCAAATACAAAAACTGTAACAATAGCTTAATTTAACATGCTGTTGATAATAGCAATGTTCCACATTGCTTAAAGGATTTTGGAAAATAATTGAAACAAAAAACTTTCAAGAGGCTTCAGGGATGAGGAGGGGATAAAAAACTGTTTTTAGAAATAACAAACAGTGTTCTATTGTCCCCATAAGAGTTGATTTTTGTTTTTTGAAGGTTGGGATATTAGGGGGGGGATTTAAGGTATTTTGTTGTTTTTTGTTTGTTAGTTATTTTGTGAAATGTTTAGTACTAATCTGTTTATGACCTAAAACCACAACTAGTTAATTGATGTTGGAGAGATTAAAATGGACTTTGTATACCAACTTCGGTACTTCCAATTAGTTGTCGGAGCAATACACCAGTTAAACAGGTCATTCATAACAAGACTAAGGATAAGATATATGAGTATGGTTTGTTGGTTTGTAAAAAAAGGAGATAATTAAAAACCACATTTCAATTGTTATTTAACATCTCTATCAACCAAATTTTACATACAAAATATATTTTTTATTTAGAATTGCAAAAATTTTATAAAATTTAATTACAAACTTAATCATTTTTAATTTTATTTGATTATATCAATAAAAATTGCATTTTCAATAGTCCTACCTCATTGACGGGTCAGTCGTGCAATTTCTATATTGACTTGATCTTCTTAGAAATTCCATATTTCTCTAAAGATCTTGTAAAGGACCATTCGCTGACACTACAACAGCAGGAAACCTATACAAAAGGATGATTATAATTTTCAAAACTAACACAAAAATATTATTTGTTTTCTCAAATACAAATAGGAATAATTATAAAAATTCATTTCTTTTTAATATTCTGGTTCTCCAAGTTATTAAAAACATAACCTATATATCCATATTAACTTTTAGGCATGATTCCATCCAATAAAACAAACCAAGCAGAAAAGGAAATGTATTTTTAGGTGTTATTTCTTCCATCATATGGATAACCTAAATCACTGTTAGGAGAAACAAAAATGTATAAATTACTCAGTTAACTTCAACAAATGATTAAATATTCATTTTATTATTATTATTTGTGACAGTAAATTTTAGTTCTCCAAACAGGTTGGAAAAACAGGACATCTTTTGATTCATTTTTAGTTTTAAAAATTTATTCTGTAGCTATTAATAAGTAATTTCTCTATTTTTTTCTTATTCGCCACTACCCCATTGATCACATATTGGTCCAAATTATTTTTCGGGAGAACTTTATTCTCAAAAAAACAATTCCGAACCGCCCCTCATTTTTCTTCGTTAATGTCCAATGTTTCAACTTTCCATACATTAAGGAACTGGTTGAATGCATTTGTTTTATAAATTCTTATTTTGGGAGCATTGTGTGGACATACAATCTTGGACGTAAAGAGTTTTTGTACACGCCCCAAAGAACACTAGAGGAATAAAAATAAAATAAAATAGACAATTAGCGCAATGTATACCAAGATCCTGATATTTGTGGCTTATAGTGAAGGCAAAGAGAATTAGCTGGGCTAGGACATGTAACATCGGAGACAGGAGGGCACAAGGTTAAAAGAGGTCTTACCAGGCGGGGGGGGTGTGGGAGTGGGTGGGTTTACCCGGCATGGAAGGCGGCCCCCTTTGGGTAGGCCAAAGGATAAGATCGGTGCGAATTCAAACGTGGTCGGCAAGACTAAGTGACCTGGTTGTGGAGGGTCTCGTGGATCTGGCGGGAAGAACACGCCGGTGGCGTGGGAAGAGGACTCGCCCTGACTCAATACGACAAGGCATAAGAAATCGACTGAGATTTGTTACGCCCCTGGCAGTCTAGTACAGTAAGTAAGTATTAATAAGTAGTAAATACCGACTCTCGTTAGTGAGTGCCCACTGACTAATTTATTTAGATAAAAAATAAAAATTTTCAACCAATCGAAAAAGAGTAGGCGGGGGCACCCAGCAGGGATCATTTCTGGTTGGTTGTATACCTTCCGGTTGATGAAAACCTTACCACTGGGCACAGCAAAAACCAATGTTGTCACTTTTAAATCTGGGCAACCTTAATGGAATGTCCAGAGAGCGGCACAATTCACCCGCAAATGGTCTGGGGTAATTCGATAGGTCTAGTTCTTACTCGGGAGATGACTGTTGGAGTTGGTCGGGGTTTGATTTGTTTCTTAAGTATCAGAGGTTCTTTGCTAGCTTCAACAAGGGTGCCACTCCTGCCTGCTTCTGACTGGAGGGGCTGGTTCAGAGCTAGGGGGCCTCCCCTTCATCCAGGGGGACATGACTAAGATTAGTGCCCTTATATTTCTTCCTCATCGATCTCAATAGGAGGCGGCCCATACCCCCAACCCTACCTCTCTGGAATATTCCTTGTCACACCAGATTAAGACAGCGCTCTAAGTTTTTTATAGGACTAAATGTAATTTATAAGCTTCTTGTCCCTAAAAAGAAAAAAACATGGAAAAGCAAGTTAATAAATTGTGGGGTTTTGCGCTTATACCGGAAAATAGGCTTGGTTTCATCACGCTTCGGATTAACGCAATGCCTAGTGTGTAAACTTGGTACTGCTGGTGTGTTAATTGGCAATAAAAAACATTTAAACATTAAACTATAGTGAATAGTTGAAGGAAACAGCTCTTATGGGAACAATATTTTTCAATACTATCTCAGATTTGTTGTGTGTGGAAATTGAAATTAGCTGTAAGTAGACATTAGTAAAACAGGGTGGAGGATAAAAAGGTTCTGATATGAATGGCAAAAAATTTAGGGCAGAATGGATATAACGCAGTGCAGTAACAGTTGTGGAAACTAACTTACTCTCGAAACTTACACAAGATCAACCAATGTAACTTATTATTTGTGAATGCAACTTTGATTATTAGCCTTAACACTAGTAGTTTAATGTATATTTATTGTTACCCTTCGTTTTAGAACTATTCATTCTCGGATAAAATTTTCTCTGCAGTTTTCTACTGTGATTACTTTATGAGTTTACCTGCAAGACTTGATCAAGCTCTTATACCCCCTACTGTATCTCTGGGGCCTCAGCTATAATAGGCTTCAGATGTTTGCACAGGCCAACTCTTCAAAGTCCTATGTTACTCTTCCCTTCCACCCAAGTAGTTGCCCCCCAAAACATCTTGTGTTGTCCTGATTCCCCAGCCCGTTGTGGAGGCCTGGTTTACAATGTAAGCCAACGTTCACAGTTTAGACATCGCCAAATGTCAAAATTTATTAGAATAGGTTTTGAGAAAACACATTACAGAAAAAAAGATTCACCTTTGAGTAAAGTTTTTCTAGGCCAAGATTGTAGAGGCGGAGCAGCTTCCAATCTTCGTTGCTAAGGTCATGGTCGGAGAGGCTGAGCTTGGAGCACGTTTCATGACTCCGTTCTCGTCCCGTCACGGCAGAGTAGCGTGCTCTCGACTGTCACCAACTGTTGGCCACGGAAATAAAGACGGTTGTTATTGCGAGATTAGTGCAATTAGTACAGCTGTCGGTCCCACTTTGAGTAACTCTCCATTCAGCCTCTTCTAGCTGTATTCTACCTTCAGCACCAGTTTTTGAGTTTATAAATACAATGTAATTTATAATCATCAGAATCTTTGTATAATCAGTACTTTTCCAAAATAAGTAATGTGACTCCACATTCACCTGAAAAAAAAACTGAACTAATAATACATTCTATTCTAAAATTAATAAAAAACTTATATGGAAAAAAATTAGTAAAAAATGTAAAGAAAATTATATACCAAGCAGTCTTAGTTATTTAATAAGAAGGCATTGGCAAAACTCACTTTAACAATAAATGGACTTACTTTTGTTGTAAACTAACAGGGACAACTGGCAAAATAAAATAAACCGAGTTGAGTAGTTGCTTCACCACACTTATGTTTTAATAAATCATGCCATTGTAACTACAGTTATAAAAAACGTAAAGAGGGAACTGGAATATATTATATTTAACAAAACCAATGTTGTAACCATTTTGGAATAAAATAAGTAGAAATATTCAATAACAGTAGTGTTTATATCCCATAAACAAATACTTTTGGTTGGTTGTTCCATTAAAAAAAAATCTGGATACAGGTTTGACTATATATATACTCTAATTTATGAAATTTTACTTTGTGAATTGTAAATTTCCTTGTGTTTTTTTTGGTATTGCAAATTTATTATATATATATACTATATATATATATATCGTATATATATATATATATATATGTATATGTTCCCCCCCCTAATTTTTTTATATATATATATTTATATATGTGTATTATATATGTAGTATTTTATTATTATTATATATAAGAAAAAATGTTGTTGCAGAATAATATATTTACTTACTAAGTGAGGATACTTTTGGGGGATAAGCTTCAATATGAAGTTAATCCTTTCTGGTTTATCTCTCGCACTTCACACACGTTCGCTCCGCTAGTTTGTCAACCAATAACGTGAACCGACAAATATAAACTCTTTTCCACAGCAATAAAAGGCTTGTCGGGAATAAACAAAATTTAGTAAGTTACATTGGGACATTTAAAAACTATTTCAATTCATGTACCATTATAAATTATATTTAGCTGAGTCGTTAGCAAAGTCAAAGCCATCAGTCATGGAGCTGGAAAAATTTCTAAATCCTACAATAAGGAAGGATTATATTATATTAACAAATTCAACAATGTAATGCTATAATCAGCTGATCTGAGCAGATAAAATTAAAACAGCTGATTGATTTTTTTTGGTTTTATTGGGGGGGGGGGGGGGGGGGGGGGCTCACGAAACAGAGAGAGTTGATACGGATAACTTTTATTATTTAAAACACTCCTTATGAAATACTTACACTCACATGAACATAAAATGTTAATCAACCATGTTACGCAAGACATCGTGAACTCAATAAGATTAAATCTGCATGGCAAGATATCCATAAGATTAAATCTTTGTACTTTTAATTTTGCATGAAAACTTTACTGTTACATACATAAGAATGAGGCCTATGATTAGTGCATGTTCAAACCATGGAATTTGACTACTGGCGTCATTGAAGAATATCTCTCATTTAGAAGGGCTGACACTATTTCTCTTTTTTTTGGTTTCCAGGCTAAGCGAGTGGCGGTTTTTCCATTTGAGCACATGAGCACGTGAGCCCCTAGGGTAAAAAATATAATTAAAATACTTTCTTATTGGAATCCACAACATAAATAACGATTCGTTATACGGACGTAAAACGAATTATTAACAACAATGACGCGTTTTAAATCGAAGCGAATCGAGCAAGGAGACGCAGCGGGACAGTGCATGTGCAGTGAGCTGCCTGGCATCTAAGCGGGGATAGGCGAGGGGCATGCCGGGAGGGAAGCGGTGGGAGTGAGGGTCTCATATAACAGCGTGGGTGCACGAGCCCAGTAGTGCGACGGCTTGTCGCAGCTGATGTTTAATAACCTCATTTCGTTGCGTTTGCTGTGTGAATGTCGTAATGACCGCTGGTTTGTGAATATGTGTGTTCTCTTTTGTGTTGGGGGTGTTTTTTTTGTTACAGAGATTTGTATGTGAGAGTTTTGTAATATTTTATTATTTCATTTGATAATATGGCTAGTGACAGTAACTGGAACTTAAAGAACTTAGGTTTCTAATTAACTCTCGTAAGATAGGTTGAAATTAAACGTAAGTGAAAACCGACCCCCCCAACTTAAATATTGTTCACTTAACAAAGGTAAGATAGAGATTTAGAGGAATTCAATCAAAAACGTATATACCAGAACCCCGTGGATTTGTGGATGTGAACAAAAGCAATTAGATTTTATTGCTTTCCCCTCTGGTTTACTTTTTTCGAAGCTAACTGGTTGAATCTAATGGGTAAAATATGGGGTTGCTGATCTTTCCATTTGCATCTCAAAAATCAGAAACATGAATGTGTGTTGTCAGTCATCACTTAAACTCAGTTTTGGAATTTAATATTTTGGGCAAGTTAGACATTCGACAGCAGCTAGACTGTGCTTAAGGGAAAATATTAAAAAGCACAACAAACAGGTTACTAAAAATCGTTATGTGCTTTCCAAACTAATTGATGGTACTAATTTTTGTGGAGGCGTTTGAGTAGCACTCAGAGGCACATCGTGAGCAAGGATTGATTTCTAAAAATCCTGGCGTGTTTAGGGGACTAGTAATGTTTTCTCAGCAGACTTTGATGCTTCATTGAAAGAACATCTGGACAATGCAACAGTGTTTAAATGGTTACATCTAAAGTATCCAAAACAAATTGCTTGATTGCATGCTATGCAGTTTGCCAGGGAACAACATTAACCAAGAGATAAAAACTACTAGGATTTTATCGTTTGATCGCCGATGAAAACTACTGACATTTCAACAACTTTCAATTAGTCATAGTTTTCCGCTATGTCTTGCCTGATGGCCACCTTGTTAGAACGAATTTTGGCAGTATTGTTCAACCCACCTGGTCACGATGCTGACTCAATAGCTAGATGTATTAGAAGGGCAATACAAAGTGTTTGTAGACGATCAAGCTAACTTATATCACAAAGCTATGATGGCGTAGTGTAATGAGTGGACATCATGCAGGGGTACAGACTCTTGTTAAGCAAATGTATCCCCACGCATTTATGTTCATTGCTATGCACCACCAACTGATTTTGGTAGGTGGACAGGCTACAAGCAAAACAACAACTCGTGAGAATTTTTTTTTCAAATTTGAGTGATTTGACCAAACTTCTTTAGCAATTTCTCACACAAAGAGTTGCGAGTTTTAGACACAATAGTGGCAGAAGAATCCCTCGTGCTTCCGCAACTAGATGGAACTTCAGAGCGGGAGCGGCACAGTCAACACTGTGTATGAATAAGAGAAGATTTAATTGCTTGCATGGAGGAAATTAGAGGCCTCATACATCAAGCAATCACTATCACCAAAAGCGGGGCAAATTCAGACGTATGTTAAGAGGAATCCCAACTTTATATTTTGGCTCGCAGTGTTCAATAAAATCATGCCGTTGGTGCCCCCCTTGTTGTACATTTTGTATAATCAACTTACAGCTTACATACACCGATGAGGTGCGAACAAAGAAACAAGTCGAAAACATTTATGAATGGGTCGAAAAAGAAAGGCAAAACATGGGATAGTGTCAAAATTGATGTTGATCAAGCTTCCTATCGCCTGTGAAAAAGAGCCCGTCGTGATGAAAAAATTACTCTTGTGACGAGGACAATGTCGCAAAAGAGTGTGTGTGATGTTATTTCAAATCAAATAAAAAGAGAGATACTTTTTTTGACACACCATCAGCGGTTTCTCTGTTTGATCAAAAAAGTTCCAAGTTATGAGATAAACGTTTCCCATTCAAATTTGGAGAAACAGTGCAGGTGTATTCTTGTTTAGACAAAGAAACGATTGAAAACAGGAAACGTTCAGTGAGTCTACAATGAACAGATTTTCAAGTCATGAACGGACTGTGCCGTTGTTACAGGTTGTTATTGCGAATGGCTTACAGACTTCATTTTCAGAAAACTCACAAACTTTTGACCATCTCGCTTCTCTACCATCCCTATGGACTACTGGCGGAAGCGGAAACGGTGCTTTTCGACCTTAAAAGCATCAAGACATTTTTGAGAAGTACCATGGGGCAGAAAGACTAACGAAGCATTGGCTATGTTGTCTGTGGAAGAAGGGTATGTCAGGAGTTATAACCTAACTTTAATGAGCGTGTAATCGATGTTTTTGCTAGGCAAAAAGAAAAAGGGAGGGTTTGAAAACTTCAACTTATAAACTGTTCATGAACTAATCATCTTACAAAGAGTGTTTTTGGAGAAAAACTGTGTATAAAATGCTGAAACTTATGATTTCATGAAACATTTAGTTAATTTTCAATTTGGCCTATGTAAACATATTTTCAAAGGTTACTTATGTACAATTACTATTTTCTTTGTATCAAGAAAAATAAGACTGTATTACATTATCTTCCTTTTTTTTCATGTTCATAACAATTTTGTTAGTCAATAAATCAGTTATATTTGCTTAATTACTTTCTGGGCTATAAGCAATTTTTAAAAATGCAATGTAGTCAAATATCGTTTTGCAAATATTAAGGTGGTTTCTTTTTACGAATTATTTCATTCCACAGCACGAATTAAATCACAGTCTTGTACTCCTTTTAGAAACAAATCAAATTTGGTGCTATAAAGAGCCTAAAAGTGACTGATATATTTTGTGTTTACTATTATATTGAGACGTTAAAAACCATGTTGGCGAACGTAGTTAATTATCTAACCTACTGTTATTTTCTTGTGTGCACCGTGACCACTCTATCAGGTGCCGCCACTGGTTCCAGCGGAGATGTCTAAAAATTTCTTTTCTGTATGATAGCCGTGTCATGTAGAAACTAATCTTGAGACATGAACTGAACTATAGACTTAAGTAGTAATATAAAAATATTAATTTTGCATGCAGCCTCAGCGAAGCCTGTTATGCCCAGAACAAAAAACCGGTCACTCCTGAGCAAACCACATGGTGTGGTGTATACTCCCAATACCATAATAGGTACTATAAACGTACTGACCGAAAAGTATTATGTAATAATAGCAAATACCCACACATTGCAATATTCTGTGTATTTGATTGAATAGCTCCCATGATTTTAGTAACACTTGAACTATTTTAGGCCAACTCCAAAGTCAAATTTCATATTGAAAACACTTGTGGTGAAATACGATAGAGACTATGATATTCAAAAAATGGAATTAGTCATATATCACGCATTAGGTATGTACCCATTTTTCAATGTTCATTATTAAGAGGCTGTGTTCAGAAAATACAGACGAGAAGAATTGGTGCTTGGTATTATAAGTAAGCATAGTTTCTCTGTGAATTTGTTTGTAACTGAAAGTAGATGTAAGAGGATTTATAAATGAAGTTAGTGCATAATTTTCTGAAAAATAATCTAGGAAAGATAAAATATTTTTTATAAGAATCGCTATAGGTTGTCTGACTAAGTAGACATCAATGAGAAAAGGGTGAGGGTAGCATTGAAGCCTCACAAAAACTAACTTAAACTCTCCAATTGCAGGTCATAAATCCGGACAACCTAAACCCTCTGATGAAAAGAGTTTCTTAACTATATTTTCATTATGGGCCCATCACTTGGTGATACTATTTTGACCTCTATATGGACATTATAAATACAAATCTATATGTGCAATACTTATTTAAACCCTTTGACTGTTGTAGACAAGTATACTAACAAGCAGACGACCTTGCTATCATCGTTACTGTCGAGTTTTCTCGCACCACACTATTGGCAAAGTCACGTGAGCTATTTTACGATGCCATTCAGCTGATGTGTATTCTAATTGGTTAAGATTTAAAGTAAGGTCTTGTGTGGTGAGGGATGGTAGGAGGGGGAAGGAGCACATGTTCCATGTTTTTCAGTATACCATGAACTAAAAACTTCTAGGATTGTATACTACAATTATCCTATATTAAAACAACCATGGATAAAATTGTCTTAATTATAACTCAATTAAAATAGGCCAATACACTTTCAAAGATTTTTTTGAGGGGAAATAATATACGTGAGAGAATAATGAACAATAGCAACAAAATAGTTAAATACACATAAATGGTTACCAAAATTGACTGAAACAATCAAGGCGGTACGCTGTCTGAGCGATTTTGGCTAAAATAAACTCAGCGCAACTGGCTCGGCTGGCTGCACAATCTCCAGCGGTTAAAGGTTAATCAAAATCAATACCCTAGTGCTACCTGTCAGCCTCCACTTCACTTATAGAGGTTGTCTACGAAACAAGCTCATTATGTATTCAAGAATATAATGTAAATAAATGTAAGAACAGGAAATCTTACCTCAAGACATCTCTTATTTCCTCATCAGTTTGCTTGTCACTGAGCTGTCCAAATGTTATTTCAACTGGCATTGTTTGTGAAGCAAATGATGCAGTCTGAATGCCCTCATGACCATCAAAATACGCCATATAAATAGGTGTTGTCATCTAGTTGCCAATGAAAACTGGGTATCTTCAAATGGGTGCTCTTCTAGCCTGTGTCCATCTTCACGGTATATCTGATTAGTAGAGTAGCCAATTCCTGTAATAATTGTTAGATGATTAAGTTCTAACAACAACAAACAATATTCATATATTTCACAAACATGATATAGATTTTACGTAAGGACAAAACCTACTTAATAAGTTTTATGAAACATTACAGACAAAAATCTGGGTGCTTGAAAACCTTCTACAATTTAGTAAATAAATTAACAAAATATTAAATAGGGACGGTATGTGGTGTTCTGATATATTGTGGATCAATTTCAATCATCTATTTATAGAGAACTAGCTACAAGTATTTATAGAATAACTATTAATAGCTGAATCAATATATAATTAAAGTTGATATCAAGAATGAAACTTGAAATAATAATTATCAAAAGTACAATCAACACTGTTTTGATCATTTGGCCTTTCTTTGTGCCCACACATGTTTCATACCTTCCAGATGAGCTTTCTTTCTTTCTTTCGTTGAACCAAGTTCTTCTCATTCTTTTCCATACGTCTATGCGTAATGTGTATTTTAAATTGTAATATCTGTTACAACTTCCGCTTTTAGGTCTTATTACTTCCTAAGTTTATAATTTTGTATATTACTAATGGCTGGATCTAGTATGTATGTATGAATTAGTTTCCTATTTTATAACTTGTTTCCAATCTATTTAAAACTAAAGTCTCAACCCATAAAGACTTTGATGTTTAATTACAGCATTAGTGTCTAAACTTTTCGTTCTTTGAGAGTGATATTTACTATAAATGTTGTGATAGCCTAATTATGGTTGTTATCTTTAGGCCGAGCCTTATTTACAAAATTTCCAAACAAAAGACTCTATTAAACTTTTAAAAAGTTATTATTATTGAAAACCAACTTTTTAATTTTTTGGTATTTTGTGTTTATAATGTTTGTTATATGTTATATTTTTTATGTTTATAGACTTTTGGAGCTGATATGAAGCCAGCTGTACTCTGTTTTTTCTGTTATACATATAACCTTTTTGAGTATAGAAAACTTTTCTCACAGCAGACAAAACAGCTTATTTTCTTCAAAAATCATACTTAATCTAAGATTTTATTATATGTCTACAACCTTATTGGATGAACATTAGCAAAGTTAATTACTTGAGAGGCTGGGACAAATTTAATTTCTACCTGTATATCTGCTTTTCTGTCTGTTTTCCACACTGGATTTCTCAAGAACGAATTAAGCTATAGACATGATACTTTGAATTTAAACTTCATTCCTACATAGGCATGTCTCTCTATGTGATTTGGCTGAATATTCCATTTCGCCTAATAATAGTATAAGAATAAAACTGAACTTCAAACATAAAATTTTGAACTAAAGCTTTATTTTTATATATGTAACATTGAAATCAATAATGTGCATGTCATTCATGGGATTTAGAGAAGATTTTTTACATTAGTCTTATGGGTGGACAATGATGACGAGAAAATCATAGAATTAAAACTGTGCATATTCATTTGACATTTTAACATATATCATAAGTAATACATATCATGAAGTTACTTCGTTAGGCTGGACTTTCATTGCATTCTATCAGATCCTTTGATACTTTCAACAATATATGCCAGTTTTTGTATACAGAAAAGATAGAGTTCAATGATCGGTGCATGTCCCTCCATTGAATTTTGCTGAACATGACATTTTGTATATTTTACTACATATTAATAAAAGCTTCTGGCAAAATTTCTCTTCTGTTTATCTATCAGCCATAGGCAAGTAAATTGAGCTATGGACATGCATTTTTGAATCTACTTTTCATTTCTATAAACACAAGACCGTGTTTGATTGATTGTCATGTTCTTCTAATGGGATTTGGGCTGAGCATTTGCATAGCCTACTATTCATAAGATATCCCAAGATAAATTTCATATGTAGATTCTCAATTTTGCATAAAACTTATTTTCTATATAGACAGGAATGAGTTCTACATGATGTATACTATAGAAATACTATAGTATACATCCATGGGATTCGGCTAAGTGTCATTAAGTCTATCAGTCTAAAGGGTGGCTTAATTTCACTAGGAGCTGACAAACAATTTCTGTTCTGTCTGACTGTCCGTCTGCAAGACATTTCAAGGAGAAGAAATGAGCTATAGATTTTTAATATTTGCATTTAGCAACTTCAGCGAAACCTCAATAGGTACTTCTTTGTTTGAAGGTTATTTTTGACGATGGGAAAGGATTGTGAAGGAAAACAGGATTTTTCCAGACATTTGCCATCGTTCAGTGCAACAAGAAATCAGTAACACTACGTTTCGAGATCTGCAATCTGATCTCTTCATTCAGGTAAAGAACTAACCTAATACATAATTACAAACTAGGTTAAAATAAACAAATCTTACCAAAGCGTTGTGGCACGCCTTAGTCAGGAATCACAACCTACATGTTGTTTTGTCATATTCACTAACTCTATAAACATGCACTTGATAAAAAAACTATACAAAACACTAATCATTAAAACTGAACTACGGGAATACAGGTCACAATACGTCTTCACTCGTCTACTAACCACCTACGACTGACCAGAGGGTCTAGCCAATGGTGATCATCAACGGCTGGCTAAAACAAGATGGCAGAAATAAAAGGGAAAGGTGAACAGGAATGGGCCCTTTCGTTATTATTGGTTCATGCGAGATGAACTTCTTAAAAACCATATTGTGACTCCGCATTGGTTTATTGCAAATATCTGATCCATTTGATACTTTTGGTTTTCTCTTTAGTTAATCTTTTAGAATTGGCAACCAAAGCGGCCTAATCTCGACTGATGGTTGACTGATTGGTTGGTCTGCCAATTTATAATGTATGTTGCCTCAATTAATTTCCTTTTGAAGAAATGTGGTTCCCGATGTATTATGTTGGCTTCATCCCAATTCATATGATGGTCCTTCGGGACCAACAATGGTGTGCAATTTTTGACTTTTCTATGAATATATTTAAATCAAGTAAAATTGTAGTGAGTACAAGTCATGTATTCAAAATTACAAAGATATCACCTAAGTATTTAAAACCACTTTAGGGGTTTGACCGTTTGGATATTAATAAAGTCCTACTCAAAAAGTCCCATAAAAAGGCTAACATGTTTATAAAAACTTCTATGTCAATCTAAAAACAATAAAATTTCCGAATTGTTCATTCGAACGCAACCATAACATCATACAACACCCACTGCACATACTACTCACAGGTAAAACCTCTTCAATACTTGTAAAGGGTAATTCCATTGTTTCTATGTAGAATTTTCTAAGAACCAAACTGAAGAAAAACGCGAATACAAAATAACTACTTAATGGTGACAACAAAACACAAAGAAACAATGTGATTATTTTGAAATGTACTATGTAGCAAAATATGATCCAATCTCGGAAACGGGTAAAATTAACTTTAATAACGTGGTGTGAAATATAAGACGCGCATTGGTAGAAAATGTTTGAAAAAGAGGAAAAAGACCAAGAGCACATTAAAAAAAGTTACAAAAAATGTCTAGAAAGAGGAACAAGATCAAAACAATGTCAGCATAGAGGTAGAATCTGATGAGAAAGGTCAATCAATCTTTACTATTAGAGGTAGAACCTGTAGCAAACATGCTCTGACCTCCAAAATTTCTTGTACCTTTTTTGCACCTGAATGTTGGTTATCACAATTATCCCCTCCACCAATGCCTAACCCTCCCTTAGCTTGTTATCTTCCCCACCCAAAAACACCAATTCCCCTCAGTCTTCTAGATTGATGGGACTATTTGATATATAACCTACAATTCAAACATGTTATCAGTTACTTGTGCAATTATAGGATCGCCACCTTTAACATTCTTTGTGGAAATGAAAAACATACCATTTTTAAGAAATTTATAAAAGTGGTTTGATATCCTTATAGCTAACGTGGATAAAGTAAATTAGAAACCAAATTAAAACCGTAAACTTGTTAACTTTAAAACAGTTACACCTTACTAATAGCACAAGTCATATGATTGCAAGCCTGGCCTTTAGGGCTTTATTACTCATTATTAATGTAAGTAAACTAAAAGTATGAAAATGAATCCCTGTGTTATCACATAAAACCAATCTTATATACTCATATATATTTTAAACAATATATGTCAGGTCTAAGTTGCAACAACAGTTTATTTGCCTCAAACCCAGGCTTCCAATGATATGTGTCACAATTATTAAGTACCCTAACTAAAATAATTGTAAATGTTTACCTGATAGTCTGCAAACTGGTAAAGCATCTGTCCAACTATTACTGTCCTGACAAGTTCTAGGCAATTCAGCTCTAGTAGTGCATAACTTACTTAGGAATAGTTTGAAATATATTAACAACTATAATTTATTTAGCAAATTCTAAACAGCAGCCTATGCTTTCGTGTATCAACAAAGGCGACTGTTACTTTGAGTTACAGGCTAATGTTATTCTCATTCAAAACAACAACAGCACAATCAGACAGGAATCAGACGAATTCTACCCTACTTTCTTTCAGAGACTTTTGGCAGGGGCATCAGCTGTTTTATGTTTTTTCCACCTACAAAGGTTATAGCCAATTCAAGTTCAATAAGAGAGTGATACAAAATAATATTTTGTGTTATAAAATACGTTGTTTCCTACAAATGATTTTTTACTCTTTATTCTTTTTGTGCAAATACTTTTTTGCATGCAATGTTATTGTTAAAATGGTGAACACTTCATACGAAAAATGAAATTTGCCCCTTATGAATAACTAGCAATTACCGCGCAATTCGTAGGCTTTTCACGTGTAGGGCACTTCTGGTTTTAGTGAAATTATATTTCCCATGCCAACGTCGAGTTTGCCTTTTTTGCCACGATAAAAAATATTTATCTAAAAAGTGTATGTTTATGGTCATCGTATTTTATTCTGGTCTTATATTTTGTTTCTATAGTTGAATTCTGCCTTGTTTCCTCATTTTATATATATGAGAGATCCGGCAAGTGAAAGATCCGGTTTTCGAGTCCCGGTGGAGCAAGAACTTTTTGCGATTAAATTTTTATTGAAATTATATTAAATACATTGAATAAATTGTATATTGTATATATATATACACACATTACATATACACAGAAAAACAGGACAGTATATTTTACGTATTCTTTTTTCTATGACATTTCTTGACACTTCTGAGATAATAGGTAGTTATTAAAAACAACTGCTTGGGTATTTATGATAAACGTGTTTAGGTATTGTACATTTCATTTCACTACTAAATTTATTTGGGAATGTATAAATTAGGCTTGTATGATTATCCCAATTAACTAGAACATATACAGTGAATCTGAGTTTGGTTTTGCTAGCTCGTTACTTCGGATTGTAGTCTCAAATGAGTATGACTTCTTGGATCATATTAAACCGTCTTTCTATTTTCTCTCTCAATCATTGCACAATACCAAATAAGTCAATAATTAAGTAGCTTACATGAACACTTTCAAAAGTTTTCACTAAACTAGGTTTGATAGAAAAGTTTAAAATAATACTATGACGAACTACATAGTTTAAATTACTCTCTGGCACCACCTATGTTGAGATGTTTGGTTCAAAACAGTAATTAATTACAGAATGATTTGAAATAAACAGCTTCTAACAAGGGTAAGAAATGTAATATTTCAATAATTTTTTTCTATTCTCAATATTATCATATTTTTTAAACGGGAAATTACAATGCCAAAGGGAGGAACTGTATAATTGTAGAAATATTTATAAACCTTATAAATTATTACACTAATTAAACTTCAGTTGCGTGGTGAAAGAGTAATTGTGTTAAATTTCAACTGTAACATTTTTGTGATGTAAGTATCTCAAGTTCCAACTTTACAAGTGACCTCAATTTATTCATTTTATCGTACAGTAACGGCTTCTTAAGACCGCATTGATTTATATTAAATATACTTTCACATTGCTTTACTTAGTTTGACATAGTACCACATAAGCTTAAAAACGTAACATTAAAAAACACTTGTATTTTTTACAATCTAAACTATTATATATAATCTATACTATTTATATAGCTTATTTTTTTTTTTTAACTGAATATGGAAAGGCCGCTATTTTAATCAATACAATATGTGTAGAGTGCGCCCTGGAGTGGTATCCTGTTAGGCGTTATGTCAAATTGTATAAAGAAAGCTGAATATTACGAACGTTTGAGTAATATTGTGTTTCTGGAAACGAGGAAGTAGTCTGGAACCAAGAACCAAATTCCCATTGAATAAGCATACAATCTATTTGTTTGTGAATTTCAGAGAAAATGTCTCCTAAGAAAGATAGCGATGTTACTCTATGATATCGATCTTCAACTGAGCTAGATTTTGTGGATGTCGAAAATAGGAAGTTATTAAAGGAGTAAAACAAATCAAAACGATATTTGTACAAAAAGTATAGCAAGCTTAGTACACTTAAAAATAAACTGGCATACCTGTTGTTGGGACTCGGGTTTAGGCCGTGTTTCCTACCACAATTAATTAAAGAGAGAAACCAGTCTTCAATATTCATCACTCGGGTTTTAATAAATGGTGATTTAGCGACATACTTTTTTTATAATAAATACAGGATTCATTCGGCTCTTGATTATAATAATAAATTATTCGAAGCATTGTTACTATTTTAATACAGCAGTATATACCTGTAATGTCAATATCCCCCCCCCGCGATAGTAACTTCTTTTTTTATGAAAACCCCACAACATTAGACATATAAAAAAGAGTACTGTAATAAAACTATGTGTTATTTAATGTTATAATTGTTATTGTTAGTTAAGTTAGGAATGCCTGGTGGACCCTTGGTGAGAAGTTATCCTAATCTTTACCAAAATCCTATGTCATAAATGAAATAGTACGTTGAGGCGGCATGGTATTTCCTGAAGCCTATTAGCTTAGAGCTAACAAAAAGAGAATAAAAAAATTGTTGTCATTGGCTTCTCGCCAAAACGTCAAACAACTGAAACAACGGAGGCGAATATAAACAAAACAAATTATTCAACGTACAGTAAAAGTTAGTCTGTGGTACAAAAAGCAGTACAGTATTTGAGTTTATATATGTATGAAGTTATTTTACATTCTATTTCTTTGGTACGAAAAAATATTTTAAAGGCTGTGGTCTAAATTAAATTTGTTTAGTTTGATGATAGTTGACAGTGACTGAGACAGTTAATTGTATTTTTTTCAAATGGAAGACGATTTGCCAGAGAAGTGTGTGAAATTGGGTTTCTTTTAGGGGACTCGTCTGTTTGGAAAGGTAACTTGGTTATCATACAGCAGATTGTTTTTAAACTCCTTCACGCTTAGTTAGTTAATATAGCCTATTAATATGTAGTTTAATTGTTACTTTATTGGGTATTTATTTACAATACCTGTGACCATGAAAAAATGGACTTTTTTTCATGGGTTGTGGCATTTATAGCCAAGTATTATTATCTACACAGGTGCCTATAAACTGGGGGGAAAGTATATTATTGTATTATATTGATGCCTTTCAGGCATTATATTGCGTTTAAAAATGGAAAATAACCGACAAAATTTTGTCGAACAACACTTGGAGGGTTAAGGATCAGGGGCATCACGTGATCTGGGATTCGACTTTTGCAAGCTCGAGTTAATTTTTTTTTCTAAAAGAGCAAGCAGTGCGCAGCACTGCGCAGCGGGCAGGCATCGTTTGACAGAATTAACGTACTTGTCAGCATCATTTCAGTAAAAATTGCCAGAGATACTGTCAAAAACAGAGTTTTCAAAAAATCGTAACTCCTTTGATTTTTCGTTGCCGACGAATTTTTTCTTCACTATTGTTTTTCAGGAAAAATTGTAGTTTTCAGGGGAAAAAAATGAACATACCTTTCCATGGTCACGTTATTGTTAAATTGATACCCTTTATTGTTATATCAGTATAATTGTAAATCTGAACTGCTGGTGCCCTAGTAACCAAATTCAAGCTATATAAAATTGTCTGATCATAGCCCTTGGCAATATGAGGGATGGTAATTGTGAACTTAATGGTCCGAGTGGGTAGACTTTAATAAGCGGCCTACACTCATCAATCGATTGTTTTTATCGAGTGGTTCGATGTTTTTACCGGAAGGAAATCATTTGATATTACAATTTATTTAACTTAGCATATAATTTCAACTTATTAGTTATATAGTAATTTTAATGTAGGTTAAGCAATAAACAGCAAGAAGTAAACTAATATTTTGAGACTGAAAATGTCGATGAATATGAGAAAAATATGTGAGATATTTTCTTACAAGTGACGAGATTTCTTTAAATGGCTTCACTATGTGTGTGGGTTTGGTTCTTGGTACCCATGGGGAGAATTATTTCCTCCTCCATTTCACAAAAGAGGTTATTCAATTATATCAAGCTGGGCAAGTTATAAATATTGTAAGGCTTCCTTGATATCTAAGTCTAGGCAAAAGTTAGTTTTATTGTTTTGTAATGTTATTGTTAAATTTATGTTTTTAAAATTGTAATGTACAAGATTCTTCTAGTTACTGTAATTTATTCCAACTCTTATTTTGTACGATTTCTACATATTGAAGTTTATATATCGAATTGTTTGATAAAAACAACTGAAAAATGAGTTTAGTCCGCTTATTAAAGTCTCCCCGTCCGAGTGGCAAAAATATGAGTTTCTCCATTATTAAACCTATTGCGTATCTAGTGATGGCCTTGGGTAGAGAACAATAAGCAACATGGTTTTCATATCGATTAGTATAATCATCAATACTTAATATTTATATACCGAATAAGCATCTATAAATCATATCAACATATCTACTATAGTCATTATAAAAATCATATTTGAAAATTAAAATAATTAATATAATACACATAGTGACAATCTCATAAATAATAACTAAGATATGATGATTAAACAAACAGTTAGAACTGGAAATAGGAAAAATTCATAAATAATAATGAAATTATATCAACATAACATTTATAACAGAAAATACAAAACATGTATTATAATATATATTTTTTCAGTGTGGTCGTTATTTACTTAAGCCATGTTAGCTATAACAATCTGAAATCACTTTTGTCAATTTCTTAAAATAGTATGTATGTTTTCATATCCAGAAAAATTTTTTTTATATGATCCTGATCGATAATTGCATAATAACTAATATGTTTAAATTTTTAGGTTATATCTCGAATAGTCCCAACAATCTAGGGGGGTCGGGGGAATCGGGATTTCTGGGTGGGGGGATAACAAGCTAAGGAGGGGTAGAAAAGAGTAGGTAGAGGGTATAATCAGCATCAACACAGGCTAAAAAGTTGAAGAAACAGGCCAACAAAGTAGAACAAATTTTAGAGTTCCGAGCATTTTTGCATCAATTTCTATCTCTACGTTGACATTTATTCCTCTATCCTCTCCTCTGTTCCGGTTTCTAGACATTTTTTTCTTGACTATTTGATGATTAATTACTTATTTCAAGCCATTTCGTGATTGGTCAGACTTTCTGTGTTTTACATTCTAAAATAAAGACGTGCTTTGTGTTTTCATGTTGCTATAAAGCCATTTTGTGTTGGCGTCTTTTCGATTCCAGTTTATGTTTTTGTGGTTTGCTGGAACAATGGGATTACCTTAAACAAGTGATTTTATGATTGAACCAGTGATTAACAAGTTGTTAATTCACATAAGTTTCTCAAAAGCGGAACAATGAACAATTTGAAAATTGAATTGCATCAGCATGGCTAGTTTTGAATAGATCTACATTGTGTAGCCTAATAGATGTGGCGGCCACTGACCTCTAGCTGAGAATAACTGTTTTTTTTATTATTTCGCCCGGTCTCTAAATCAAAGCAAAAGAAAGTAGCCACATCACTATTCAGGATACTTTTGTTTTATGTAGTTTTCTTCTTCATCTTCCACCCCTCCCCTTCCCCCCCAACGGAGCCTGATAGAAAGAGAATTAAATCTAAGCATTAGGACAGTGGTCGACTGGTACTCTTTTACTAGAGAAGTTTTTATCCATCACATGATGGAAAAATCAAAAAAAACTTTGTGAGCCTCAAGTACACATTGCACAGATTGATGAGACAACATTTAGCAAGAGAAATACAACTGGGGACATCGCATTGAGTTTTTCAAGGTATTGACCCCTCTACAAAGAAATCCTTCTTTGTTCATGTGGAATGAAGGGACTCTACTACATTGCTGGCAATTATCAATGAGTGGATTCTTCCTGGGAACAACCATCATCAGTGACCTATGATTGTTTTGTCTTAAGAGGGGTTGTGATATTGGTAGTAAATCATTCTGTAAACTTCAAGGATCCATGTACTGGTGTGCATACCAACACCGTTGAGCGGGTTTTGGAGAGAGGTTCGGGCTACCAGCCCACGGTACTGAACTGCATCAAGATAGGGCTATTTATTGGATATCTTGCTGAATTCCTATTCAAACAATTCTATGAACCGCTGGAACGGCTTCATCACTTCATAGCAACCTCCAAGTTATATCCTCCTAATCCTAATTTTTTATTTTTGTTCTTGTTTTCAGTTGTATTAGTTATTTTTATATTTTCCCATTTTTTTAGCAATAATATGGACCACTCACTGGATCAGCTTTATAACTTTCCCAGAGCAGCCGAGAGCTGTATTCTCTTCTTCATTAAGTATTTTGTAAGTTGCTATTATTTTTACCTTTTTATTTCTTTATTATTTTGTTCATTTGATCCTTTCTTTTTATTTGAAATTTTATTACTTCAATTATTGTTTTGGCTAGTTAGTTTTCTAATGTCGGATTATGATTAAGGAATTTTTTGGTTGGGCGGAAAGGGGCACTCACGTAATCTGAGCTTGAATTTAAGTACTACATGAGGATGTTTTTCTTTTTATTACCAGCAGTGCAGGGTGCGCGCCATGCCATCAAAGCCTGCACTTGTGGTCAGGGGCATTTTGGTTTAGCCGCAGGGCGGAAAGGGGCACTCACGTGATCTGATTTTACTGTTATGATATGTGTGATAGTGGAGATGGAAAAATTTTGCCTCCTTATTTCGTGTCTAAGGCTAAAAACAACACATCAGACTGGCTACTACATGGCTCTAAATGGTCAAGAATGAATGTATTAGATTCTGGTTGTCTTTGTAGATTGATTTACTTAACACTTTCTCACAAAGGTTAAACACACTTCTGGTAGAAGTCAAATTGGGACCAATTTGACTGATCACTTAAGCCTAAGCCTACATGTTCTTAATTAAAAAAAAAAAAAACTATATTATAAACAAATTATACAGTACAGACGCTATAATAACGCATTGCTGTACTGCTTATTGCATACTACTAACATTGAAGGAGTATTTATATTCTTCAATGCTTCCAGAAAATTTTTTTAACATGTCATTGTGTAACAACTTCAAATTCCACCTAGAACTTATATTTGCTAAATTGAAAAGCTATCCACACTGGCCAGGTGTAATAAAGGAGCAAATTCCAAATGACAAAGGAAAAACCCCTAAATACACAGTAAAATTTTTTGGCGATCACACAACTGCCACTATTAAAGAATCAGGACATTTTAAATTACTTTGAGTACAAAAACATTTTTGGTAAATTTAAAATGGACAACGATAAAAATAGAATCTTTAACAGAGCCCTGGAAGAAGCAGAAAGTGTTGCATTAAAATACAGCAACCAAGATGAAGGCATACCTATCCGGAACAGTCAATATCAGACCTTACTCATGATATACTCAAAAGTGACCAAAATAATATTGAGGAAAATCTTACTATGGCGGCAAAAATAGGATCAGCACTTTTGGAAGAAAATCTTGGATTGAAGGAAAAAAAATAGCAGACATCTGGCCAAAATAACTAGTCTAGAAGCTAGTATAGAGGAACTTAAAACAATGGAAGATAAATATCTTGCAAGTATTGAGAACAATCAACAAAAAATAAAGGATCTTGAGTCACAGATGGTTAAAGAAAAACACTACCTAAATGAAGTAAAGCAAATTTTTGAGGAACATGACATCAAGCAAGCTGAAACTATAATCCAGCTAGAGAAAAAAATTAAGAGCCAAGTATATGACATTAGGGTCTTAAAAAGAAAAACTGCAATTAATATCAGAATCAGGCTCAAATAATCCCATAAAACCAAGAGGAGATTCTCAAACTCAAAATGATCTTCCTTCAGTAACATATGTGCAACCAACTTCAACACCAATAAATGTAGACATTATTCTCCTAAAAGAAAAATACGGTATCCTTGAGGAAAAACTCTCAAACCTAGAGGCCAAATTAAAATACAACACAGAACAAACAGCAGCTTTATCTAAAAACAAGCATATAAAACTAAATCACACTTCTAGTAGCAATCAAACGCCTCGCAGAAAATCTCAGAACAAATTCAGCATCTCTCTACAAAGTAAAAAAAATGCTAGAAACAGAAAATAACAAAATCCATGGATGGAGTAATCAACATACTAGAACCTTCATTACAAGCATGCACCAGCCAATAAATGCAAGAGAACAAAATCAGTCTGCTACAACAACAACTGGGAGAGTCTGTCAAACTCTGACACAAAAAACAGTCCACAACAACGGGGAGAGTCTGTCAAACTCCGACACAAAAAACAGTGTACTACAACAACAACTGATGATGGTCCAACTACACAGCTGGCAACTTCTCTCATCCACCAGTACGAAGATGAATCTCCTCCAGAGAAGAACAAACAAGTCATAAAGCAGAATCATGGATCTGTGATATTCTCGCAGGACAAAACTAACCTTAGAGTAATGAGTGGGCCACCTTTAAATGCGAAACCAAAAGACAAGCATGAGAGCTTAGAAAACTTCTTCACAAAAACACATAGATTTCTTTAGGACACATATGGGAAGACATTATAACTTTAGCCACTCTAGTCCGTCTGAAAGTTCTCTAAAAACTGACTCTTTTTTCGAGAATGGTACCACATCTACAAGAACACATTTAACATTCAAGCAAAATTATCATTCCTCAGAATTAACCATCTTTTACCAAAATGCTGACCGCCTCCCCAATAAAATAGACATCATGAATGACCTCCTTACAACATCAACCCAGATATAGTAATTATAACAGAACATGGTCTCTCAAAACAAAAGTTAGAGAACACCCACTTAGAAGGTTATACCATTATCGAGAGCTTCTGTCGAGAAAAACATCAAAAAGGGGGGTTTGCAATTTGGGTGAAGGATGAAATACAAACTTATGCTGTTGGACTCGGTGGAAACAGGCTGAGCCAGGAGCTGATCTGCGAGGTGTCTACAGCTAAATTAACAATAGGAAAACAAGCCATTTACATCATTGGAATCTACAGACCTAACATCAACTTTGATGCAGCCATAGACATAATATCGCAGACTCTAGAAACCATCCCTACCTGGAACAGCCCTATAGTGATTATGGGTGACATCAATGTTAACTGTCTGGAAACAAACAGACAAAACACAAAACTTCAAGAAACTTTAAAGTCTTATAACACCTCAAGACTTCAGCTACCACCTACACGTGTCACCCCATATAGTTCCACTTCTATTGACATAGTCTGTTCTAACAAACTTCCTACGGAACCAGTAGTAACCATCCTAAACACATTTATCCTTTGACCATACAGGGCAAATAGCCACATTACAGAACCTCAAAACTCAAACACCTGACCAAATAACATTCAACAGACATTTCAGCGACAAGAACCTCTCACTTCTTAATAATCTACTGAAACAAGAAAACATGGTGTGACGTGATAACCCCCAGATCAGCGGAGGAATCCTATAACAAAGTTTCTGAATACTTTGACATACCATATGGATATAGCATGCCCTTACATCCGCACTCACAAAAAGTCGGAAAAAAAGACAACCTATTAAGAATGACCACGAAACGATAGAAAAGTGCAACCAATATCTAGCGGCTCTTGAAAGAGGAATATCTACTGACTGGGACAGAAGAAAAACAAAGCTAGAACAACAGAGAAGAAGAAAATCTTATGACCTTCACCTCAGGGTCCAAAGAAAACTTATGACATCTGAAGGAAACAGGATTTTTCCGGACATTTGCCATCGTTAAGTGAAACAAGAAAACAGTAAACACTACGTTTCGAGATCTGCAATCTGATCTCTTCTTCAGGTAAAGAACTAACCTAATACATAATTACAAACTAGGTTAAAATAAACAAAATCTTACTAAAGCGTTGTGGCACGCCTGAGTCAGGAATCACAACCTACATGTTGTATGTCAACTTCACTAACACTAAAGACATGCACTTAATAAAAAAACTATACAAAACACCAATCATTAAACTAAACTACGGAATACAGGTCACAATATGTCTTCACTCGTCTACTAACCATTTACGACTGACCAGAGGGGGTAGCCAATGGTAATCGTGACGGCCGGCTAAAACAAGATGGCGGAAATACAAGGGAAGGGGAACAGGAATGGGCCCTTTCGTTATTATTGGTTCATGCGAGATGAACTTCTTAAAACCATATTGTGACTCCGCATTGGTTTATTGCAAATATCCGATCCGTTTGATACTTTTGGTATTCTCTTTAGTTCATTTTTTAGAATTGGCAACCAAAGCGGCCTAATCTCGACTGATGGTTGACTGATTGGTTGGTCTGCCAATTTAATGTATGTTGCCTCAATTAATTTCCTTTTGAAGAAATGTGGTTCCCGATGTATTATGTGGGCTTCATCCCAATTCATATGATGGTCTTCGGACCAACAATGGTGTGCAATTTTTGACTTTTCTGTGAAACCCTTTCTCGTGTTTTCTTTGTGTTCTTTTATCCTTATGTTTAGTGGTCTTTTTGTCTCGCCTATGTATTCCCTATTGCAGCTACATTTTATACTGTAAACACAGTTTTTGGAATCCTGTGTGCCATTTTTTGGTTTTGTTTTTACGAGACTTTGTCTAAGAGTGTTGTGTGTTTTAAACGCCGGTTCTAATGTTGTACTTTCTACCTACTCTTCTAAATTGTCTCCGATAATCCCGGCACATAAGGGATTGACATAAACGCAAATTTATCACAATTCTGTTTTTCTGACTCAGGAATGATTCTTCTGGTTCGTTTGCACTTATTAATTAACTAATTGAGGGTATCCATTGCTTCTGAGATCCGATTCAATTTTCTTAAATTCTTCTTTTAGTCCATCTTTATCTGAGCACAAGCTCTTTGCTCTATCAAACAACGAGTAGGCTACTCCTTCTTTGACAGATTTTTGATGGTTGGATTGATAATTTAAATATTTTCCTGTGTGTGTTTATCTTTCGAAAAACAGTTGTCTTAAGGACATCCCTATCTCTTAATACACACACATCCAAGAAGGGAAGCTTGTTTTGGACTTCCACTTCCATTGTGAGGCGGATGGAAGGAGAAATACTATTAATGTGATTCAAAAAATTATTTAATTCAATGTCTCCATGAGAAAAAATAACAAAGGTATCATCCACATACCTCCACAAATCTTCGGTTTGAACTGAGCTGAAGCCAAAGCTTTTCGCTCGAATTCCTCCATAAAGATATTGGCGAAAATAGGAGACAGTGGAGAACCCATTGCCATACCCTCATCTTGACGGTAAAATTTTACCCTCTAACTCAAAATAATTGCATTGAGTGCATAGTTCTAACAGTTCCATAATTACTGGCACGGGAAGTTTAGTTCTATCCTTTAATGTTTGGTCTTCTTTGAGACGTGATTTAATAATTCCGAGAGTTTCTGGAACTGGTACATTTGTAAATAGACTTTCGACATCAAAACTTACCAGTTTGTCAGTTTCAGTCAACTTTAGGGATTTTGACTTCTCTACGAAATCCCTGGAATTTTTGATGAAAGAGGTCAGTTTTTTTCCTACCAATGGTGTTAAGATGGTCTCGCGAGAGAGGACTTTAGAACAATTCCCTGTCAAGGTGAAATCACGAGAAACTAATGATGGGCCGGAGAGGGATGGGTTAGGTTTGTGGATTTTGGGGAAGGCCATTACATATGGGGGATTTTGGAGTGGTGAGGATGTTAAGCATTTAGAATCTAAATTTATCTGAAAAAAATTCTTTATGTTTATTCTTAAGGTTGTTTGCTACTTTGCGGTTCAAATTGAAATCAGTCGGGTCTTTATTTAGAAACTGTATATTTGCCAGTATTGTAAAGTTTCCGTCAATCTTTTTCTTTATACGCTTACTGAGTCCCAAGTACCACAGTAGCGTTGCCTTTGTCGGCAGGTAAGATTTTGACGCGTGTTCATCTTTCCCAAGGAGTCGACCTGGCCTTTTTCATCTCCTCTGCGTTGTTAACATTGGCGGCGAGGTTTTTGTGTGGAGGAATATTTTCCTGAGTAAAAGACTAGGCCTCCGGCGCAGCTGGAAGCGGGTCACACCCTGTTCCTCAGGTAAACTGTGAAACAGCCGACTACAATTCCAGTTACCTGAAGGAAACAGGGTGGACCGGCATTCCGCTGCGAGGCCAGTCTTTTACTCAGAAAAATTCCTCCCACAAAACCCAATTTAACAATAGAGAGAGGAAAAAGGCCAGGTCGATCCTTGGGAAATGATGACCACGGTCAAAATCACTTACCTGCCTGACAAAGGCAAACGCTACTGTGGGTACTCTGACTCAGTAGCGTTATAAAGAAAAGATTGCGGAAAACTTTAAATACTGAGGAGCAAATATACAGTTTTAAATAAAGACCCGACTGGATTCATTTGAACCGCAAAGTAGCAAACACCCTTAAGAAAACATAAAAGAATTTTTTTCAGAATAAAATTTAGATCTAAAATTAAACTCCTCACCACTCCAAAATCCCCCATATGTATGGCCCTTCCCAAAATCCACAAACCTACCATCCCTCTCCGGGCCCATCATTAGTTCTTCGTGAATTTCACCTTGCAGGGAATTGTCCCTAAAGGTCCTCTTGGACATCTTTAACACCGATTGGTAGGAAAAAACTGGACTCTTTCATCAAAAATTCCAGGGATTTCGTTAACGAGGAAGTCAAAATCCCTAACAGTTGAATGAAAACTGACAAACTGGTAAGTTTTTTGATGTCGAAAGTCCTATTTACAGAATGTAACACACAGTTCAGAAAACTCATCGGGAATTATTAAATCACGTCTTCAAAGAAGTACCAAACATTTAAAGGATAGACACTAAAACTTTCCCGTGCCAGTAATTATGGAACTGTTAGGAAAACTATGCACTCAATGCAATTATTTTGAGTTTAGAGGGTAAAAATTGTACCCGTCAAGATTGATGGGGATTGGCAATGGGGTTCTCCACTGTCCTCCTATTTTCGCCAATAGATCTTTATGGAGGAATTCGAGCGAAAAGCTTTCGGTCATTCAGCTCAGTTCAAACCGAAAGATTTGGGTGGAGGTATGTGGGCATGATACCTTTGTTATTTTTTCATCATGGAGCACATTTGAATTTAAAATAATTTTTTGAAATCACATTAATAGTATTTCTCCTTTCCATCCGCCTCACAATGGAAGTGGAAGTCCAAAAACAAGCTTCCACTTCTTGGGATGTGTGTGTCTCATAAGATGATAGGGAATGTCCTTAAGGAACAAGCTGCTTGAGTTTCGAAAGATAAACACACACAGGAAAATAATATTTAGCAGGATTAGTCAATCTCTCAAACCATCCAAAAAGTCCCTGTCTAAAGAAGGAGTAGCGGTCACTCTAACACACCGTATATGGGATAGATCTAGGATAGCAGCAAAGAGCTTTCGTGCTCAGGGATAAAAGAATGAGACTAAAAGAAAAGAATTTAAGAAAATTGAATCGGATCTCAGAAAGCAATGGATACCCTCAATTAAGTAATTAATAAGGTGGCAAACGAAACCAGAAGAATCATTCCTGAGTTCAGAAAAACATGAATTGTGATAAATTTGCGTTTATGTCAATCCCTTATGTGCCGGGATTGATCGAGAGACAATTTAGAAGAGTAGGTAGAAATGTACAACATTAGAAGCGTTAAAAACACACAACACTACTTTTAGACAAAGTCTCCGGTAAAAACAAAACCAAAAAATGGCACACAGGATTCCAAAAATCCTGTGTTTTATTATCAGTATAAAATGTAGCTTGCAATAGGGAATACATAGGCGAGACAAAAATGACCACTAAACATAAAGGATAAAAGAAACACAAAAGAAAACAACGGAGAAAGGGTTTCACAGAAAAGTCAAAAATTGCACACCATTTGTTTCGGTTCCGAAAAGACTCATCATATGAATTGGGATGAAGATCGCCCAGCCATAATACACTCGGGAGAACCCACATATTCTTTCATCAAAGGAAATTTAATTGATGGCCAAACCATACATTAAATTTGGCAGACCAATCCAATCAGTCAAACCATCAGTCGAGAGATTTTAGGACGCTTTGGTTGCCAAATCCAGTTCTAAAAAATGAACTAAAGAGAATACCAAAAGTTAATCAAACGGATCAGGATATTTGCCAATAAACCAAGTGCGGAGTGTCACAATATGGTTTTAACGAAGTTTCATCTCGCGACATGAGGACCCAATAATAAAATAAAGACGAGTAAGTGTGCGGCGCCATTTTCCTGTTCCCCTTCCCTTGTAATTTTTCCGCCATTCCCTTGTTATTTAAGCCCGGCCCGTCACGATTACCTATTGGGCTTACCCCCTCTGGGTCAGTTCGTAAAATGGTTAGTAGAACCGAAGTGAAGACAATATTGTGACCTAGTATGTCGGTAGTGCCGTAGTTTAGTTTAATGATTGAGGTGTTCTTGTATTAGTTTTTTTATTAAAGTGCAATGTCATTTAGTGTTTAGTGAAGTTGACACATACAACATGTAGGTTGTGGATTCCTGACTCCAGGCGTGCCACAACGCTATTAGTAAAGATGTTGTTTAATTTAACCTAGTTTGTAATTATGTATTAGGTTAGCGTTCTTTACCCTGAAGAAGAGGATCAGATCTGGACAGAATCTCGAAAACGTAACAGGTGTTAACTGTTTTCCCCTTCCCCATTGTTTTCCACTTAACGGATGGCAAATGTCCGGAAAAATGCCTTGTTTCCTTCATCAATCCTTCCATCGTCACATGAAATAGGTTGGTGTACGTGGGGGCCTTCACTCTACAAACAAAGAATTAATGACATCTGTATTCATAAATAAAGATGTTCGTGAGAAAAATAAAAGTAAAGGCAATATGGAGTAGTTAATTAATAAGAAACGATGTTTAAAAAACATAAACCAACACACAATGAAAACAATACATCCTTAAAATTATCTTAATGACCATACTAATATTTGATTTTTAAATATTTATATCGGTGCCATCTGGCGGTTTAGGTATCTTGGTGTCGCCGACGGCTACCCCCCCTGGTATGTAAGCAACAAAGACAAACTAACACAAACACAAGACTAAACTGAAATACTAAACATTTGGTAAACATTGCCAACGAAATACTTTAGCACACAAGCTGTCTAAACGATGGGAATATGGACACACTGTTTTACTCACCTCCCAGATTACCAGACTTCAAGTAAATGACTCTCCATCTATTCGAATTGGCCAACATCCTTCAAAAGGAAGTTACACAGAACGCACAATCATAAGAACAGTGAAAACGAAAAACTCAGCTGGTTCTTTGATAAACATTTTCCACAAGATTATTAAAAACTTGCAGTGAGTCCCTATTAAAACTCCCTAACTAATATAATCAACAACACAAATTTTGCAAGAAGAAATTTTTCCATTCAAAACTAATAACTGGCAAAAGTCTATCCGAAACTAAAAAAAAGGAAGCCACAATCCCAGGTCACTAACTACCACCGCTACCGCCGCAATCTATCTAACTTCCTAGCTCCTTCCTTCAATTTCAAAAATCCAAAAGAAAAAATTGTACTGTCTAGTACTGTTAGATTTTTTTTTTAAAAACATGAACCTGTTCCCATGATAATCAAACAGACACGGCTTTATAGTAAAGGTAAATCAACATCAACTGCCCCTGGTTAGAATCGTTGAGTATCTAAATAAGAGCACATAAGATTACGGGAAGCGGATACAACACAACTGCTATCTTTCTGAGGACTTCACTAAAAGCGTGTATGAGTTGCCTTAGTCATGACAATACTCCTACAAAAAAACTAGAAAGCCTGAGGGATCACAGGAAAA
>NW_025783848.1:0-26136 GCF_021130785.1 Homalodisca vitripennis
GCCGGTTTTGATATATCAAATTAAAAGATTTATTTTAATGAAAATCTGAAATAAAATACATAAATATGTTCATCTAACCTTCCGATTTCATGTATGAAAAATAATGTCATGCATGTGTCCTCCTCTGTTACGCTGGCACGCAACAACTTTGTCCATGAAATTAGCCATGACTGCACGACAAGTTTCCACTTCAGTTTGGACGACAACCCGTCGAATTTCCTCCTTCAACTCATTGATGGTTCGGGGTTTATTGGCATAAACTAATGACTTTAGATAACCCCAAAGATGAAAGTTACAAGGTGTTAAGTCACACAACCTTGGTGGCCATTGATGGTCGGAATTACGAGAAATGACGCGATCCTGAAAGCGGTCACGGAGCAACACAATTGTTTCACGGGCAGCGTGGCACCATTCTGCTGAAACCACAACTGGTCAATGTCTATGTTATCCAAATGAGGCTACAAAAACTCCCTAATCATCGTACGGTATCGGTCTCCATTCACTGTCACACAGCTTGCCCTTCCTGATCTTCAAAAAAATAAGGGCCGATGATGCCGCCCGGCCAAAAGCCGCACCAAACTGTCACTCGTTGTGGATACATTTCCATTTCGTTAATCATGCGTGGGTTTTCTGAACCCCAGATACGGCAGTTCTGTTTTATTAAAAAATCCAATCAATTGGAAGTGCGCTTCATCACTGAAGATGATATTCATTGCGAAGTTTTCTTCCTCCTGCGAATTTCTCAATACCCAATCAACAAACTGTTGTCTTGTCTGGTGATCTGCCACTTTCAATTGCTGCGTCAGCTGAATTTTATAGGGGTGATATTTGAGATCGTATCGAAGAATTCTCCGTACAGAAGAACATCTTAAACCCAATTGTTGTGAACGGCGACGTATTGATTTCGCTGGGCTAACAGCCACACTGTCACGAACCACCTCAATGTTCTGTTCAGTTCGGGCACAACGACAACAGTGCTTCATTACGTCCTAGAGTACCGCGAAGTCACATATACATTAAACAATACAATTTATAAAACTAGATCACCACCAATTTTAATTGACAGAGGTGTTCCCCAAGGCTCAGTTCTTGGACCAATGCTTTTTATTCTGTTAACCAATGACCTCCAAAAATATCTACAAGAGTTCTGCCAACTCATGATGTATGCTGATGACACAGCCTTGCTGGTGGCCGAGAAACAAATACCAGAACTTGAAATATCTTCCTTTGTAGCAATAATGTCACCAAAACAATCTTATATTAAATGACCGCAAAACCCAACAACTGAACTTAGGAAGAGCAAGTGCAGTAATACATGGCTTGCCAGATATTGAATTGAAAAATGAAGCTAACTACCCAGGAATCATCATTGACAACAATCTAACCTGGACTCCACATGTAGACCAACTCTGCAGAAAGCTCAGCAGTAGCCTATATGTATTAAAAAGAATAACAAAAATGAGCAATCTGGACACAGCAAAAACTGCTTATTTCTCACTCTTTGAAGCACATCTAAGATATGAATTAGTGGTATGGGGAAACTCACTCATCGGGAATCTCCAACGGGTACTAATACTTCAAAAGAAAGCTGTGAGAACATTGGCAGGACTAGACCCAAAGGCTACTTGCCGGCAAGCTTTTCAAAATCTTAAAATTTTGACTGTGATATCTCTGTTTGTGACAGAAGTGATCTGCTATGCTGTCTCACAGAAACATTACAAGGCTGGGAGAAATGCACCATTACAACACCCGGAACGCCATGAACTATGCCCTGCCAATTCATCGCCTTGCTCTGTACGAGAGGAAGCCAAGCTATGCAGGACCTAAACTCTTCAATATTCTTCCAGACTATCTGAAAATAAACAGTGGACAGAAATGCTTCAAGAAGAAACTCCAAGAATGGTTTCTACAGAGGACCTTTTACTCCCTTGAAGAATTTATAAACTGGAGGAACCATTAATCATAGTGCTTAAAATGGTTTATCCACTGTTTTCTACATTGCTGACTAATATCCTAAATTATTACCTTTACCTACTTGACGCCAATTCTGTAACTCTATGTACATGAATAAAGAAACTGTCTATTGTCTACATTAGGGGTATGAAAAACTTTTGTTTGGTTTTCTAGAAAATAGACATTAAAACACTTTTTAGAACAAATTTATTCAAAATAAAAACAATTTTCTAAAATGTGGGTCATTCCTACCCCCCAAAGGAGATAGTTCGGAGGGAGGAAGAGGAAATAAATATACAGGGTGTACATAAAGTCCTGCACTGGTATAATATTTTCTAAACGATAACAGATAAATGAACAAGATTTGGTACATCAATACTACACCTAAAAATCTACTTTTTGAAGGAACTATAAGTTTTCTGTAATATCATGGGGACGTCCCGCAAGGAGTCAGAAGGAAATCTTAAATAGGAGCATAGGTCAATATGCACATCATTTTAAAGGGCTTATCTAGCAGAGTTTAATGCCGCAAACCGCACTCAAAAAGATTGATCCAGTACAAAATGGCGGCTGTTCAAAGTTTTTACTTGGTTACATTTCATTAGTAGCCATAACCCCGGTAAAGCAAAACTGCAACCAAACGAATACTGCAGATAAATACTACAATTTGATTGTCAGTTGTACAGAAGTGAATTACGACGTAGGTTATCCTCAAGGGGTACAAATTTGGTCCTAATATATTGATAACGGGGAAAACCTGATAACAGTAACAATTAGAAAGCTCTTATCTATGGGTCACAGTTTGGACTTTCCAATTAGCCAGTCTATTCATAGTAGGCTATTCTAGTTTTCTTGTTTTAGTAGTGCTGTCCAACCTTTCTATCAGTGCACTTTAGTACAAAAGAGTTTGTCGTATTGCTTGTAGTTCTTCAACTACACTATGTCGCTTGACGAACGTGAACGTATAACACTTCTTATGATGGTTGGTTGGGGAAACAACAGACGATCACACGAGGAAGCATGCCATTTATTTCATGACTACTTTCACGAGAGGCAGCCAATTTCTAGAAAAACTGTAGGGAGAACTGTTCAACGCTTTATGGAAACAAGAAGTGTTTCCGATCGTCATAGGACAGGAAGGCCCGCTACTACGACAACTGAAGGCAACTCTTTAGATGTATTGCAGTCATTTATTGAGAATCCGCAAGAGTCCCTACGCTCAGCAACACAAACTCATGACATCTCTGTTACGTCTGTTAAAAAGATTCTGAAAGGGTCTAATTTTAAGCCTTATAAAGTTGATTTGGTGCACGAACTCAACGAAGATGATTTTGATCGACGTATAGAATTTTGTGAAACTATGATGGCCAAAATAGATTGCAACGAAATTGATGCAAACAATATTGTGTTTTCAGACGAGTGTTCATTTATGCTGAATGGAAGCGTAAACAGGCACAATTGCCGTTACTGGAGTAGCGAAAATCCTCACTGGATGCGGGAGGCACATACGCAGTATCCACTAAAGGTGAATGTCTGGCTTGGTGTGATAGGTACCCTACCCAGTTGGTAGGTCCTTTCTTTATTGAAGGAAATTTAAGTGCAATATCATACCAACGTTTGCTAGAAAATGAAATTACACCAGCACTTCGAAACATGTTTGGAGAACATTACCAGAATATCTGGTTTCAACAGGACGGAGCACCCCCACACTACGGCATTGACGTAAGAGCCTATTTAAACACCGTTACCAATATATTAGGACCAAATTTGTAACCCTTGAGGATAACCTACGTCATAATTCACTTCTGTACAACTGACAATCACAATGTAGTATTTATCTGCAGTATTCGTTTGGTTGCAGTTTTGCTTTACCGGGGTTATGGCTACTAATGAAATGTAACCAAGTAAAAACTTTGAACAGTCGCCATTTTGTACTGGATCAATCTTTTTGAGTGCGGTTTGCGGCATTAAACTCTGCTAGATAAGCCCTTTAAAATGATGTGCATATTGACCTATGCTCCTATTTAAGATTTCTTTCTGACTCCTTGCGGGACGTCCCCATGATATTACAGAAAACTGATAGTTCCTTCAAAAAGTAGATTTTTAGGTGTAGTGTTGATGTACCAAACCTTGTTCATATATCTGTTATCGTTTAGAAAATATTATACCAGTGCAGGACTTTATGTACACCCTGTATATATATTGTATTTATAGCCTAATTACTATTAGGCATAAGAATACACCTGTAGAAAAGTCATAATGATTGGAGAATAATGTTTACTTTAGCCACATTACATTAATGATATAAAAACACTTTTAACAATTTATACAAATACTATATTTTTATTTACCTAAAAAAAATGTTTAGGCAGTCACAAATCATATATTGTACATTTTTTATTTTCAAAAAATACGCTTTTAAAAAAATTAAAATTTTGAATTTAATAAAAAAAACACTTTAAATCAAGTATATTGTGTTGTACATTAAAAGAAATGTGTATTTATTAAATTTAACAAATAAAAGGGAGTGAAATTGAATTCTTAGGATTTTGGAGGATAAGCGTGTAAGACAGCTAGGGACACAAATAACATCAGTTCATCGCCATTTTTGTTGTGGTTATTACTCAAATACTACATAAATGATTAGGCTAGAGAGTTTGAGTGAATTTTAAACATATTGTATTCATTATAAACAGCTAAATTTAATTAACTGTGAATAGTTATATTAAGAATTGTTTTGTATTTGATAGTTTAGCTAAAAGCTGAAGCTCTGAAGCCAAAAAATCAATTCCCAACAAATTTTTAAAATTAATCACAATATGGAATAGGCTGGTTAACTTTTATAAAACTTAGAGCACATTAATCCTCAGGTGACAATACTACATAAATAAAACAGGTGGTTATAATGTCAAATTTAAATCAGCTATTTATTTCCTCTGAATTTTTTTTTTTTTTTTTGAAGTTGAAGTTGAAGTGAGCTGTCCGAGTCACTTCAGAGAAATTCACTTCTTTTTGCTGATGATGTGAATATTTTCTTTATCATATCTACAGAAGACGACTGTCTACAGATCCAGGAGGATCTACATAAATTTGATCACTGGTGTGAGGCCAATAGATTAAACCTCAATACTAAGAAGTGTCAAGCCTTTCACCTTTGCCACTCTCCAGTAATCTTTCCATAGCCTAGATACGGTACATGGTGAACCCATAGCTCGTGTTCAGGAGGTAAAGGACCTTGGTGTCATAATGACACCCTCATTAAGCTCTGAATCCCATGTACTGAAGATCTGTGTTAGGGTAAACAGATTGCTAGGATTCATTCTCTGCTTCTCAAGATATTTAAGTACACCTGCCTTAAAAACTTTGTATTGTCCCTTAGCGCGCCAAATACTTGAATAAGACTCACCAATATGGAATCCTCAGAATCAGAAATTCTTCATTGTGGATCTGGGGGGTATGCAAAGAAGATTTGTCCATATGGTAGGTGTCAGGAAAGAGCTTCCCTACCAGCAGGTTCCCATAGAAGACCTGTATCGAGATCTGAGGCTCCACCCTCTTGTGACACGCCGTTTATCTGCTGATGTGCTACTACATAAGATACCCAATGGCAAGGTTGACTGTCCTGACTTATTGCATCTGGTCCAGTTCAAGACTCCATCATCCACTCTATCCAGCAACCTGTTTGTCAGGCAACACCACCACACTAACTATACAGCAAACAGTACAATGGCCCGACTTTAAAGGTCTGGCCCAAGTGTTACTGAAATTGTTGACTTTATCCAGGACAGTGTAGTCAAAACAAAAATCATGAGACATTAATATTGAGGAAAACTGATTTTGTGGCTTCAATTAATTTGTATTGCTGAATAGAATGTCTATCTCAACTGTCACTTTTAGTTGTGATTGTTGTTTTTATTTATATGTATATATATAATCTATTCTGTTACTTTTATATCATAATCTGCTATATCTATCATTGTTTATTTGGAGTTGACATTCATAAGCGGTCTACACTCGTTATTCAATTGCTATTATCGACTGGTTTGATTGTTTTTATCCAAAGGAATAATTCGATATTACAATTTATTTAACTTAGCATATAATTCAACTTAATAGTTATAGTAATTAATTGTAATTTAAACAACAAGACATAACTAATATTTTGAGACTATGAAAATTGTGATGAATATGAGGTAAATATGTGAGATATGTCTCACAAGTAACGCAATTGTTTAAGTAGCTTCAATATGTGGGTTTGGCTCCTGGTAAAACATGGGGAGAATTCTTTTCCCCATTTCAATCCATCAAAAATGGTAACTCATTGATACAAGCTGGGCAAGTTATAAACATTGTAAGGTTTCTTAGATAGCTAAGTCTAGGCCATAGGCCTACTTAGTTTTGTTATGTTATTGTTAAATTTGTTGTTAAAATTGTAATGTATGAGATTCTTCTTGTTACAGTAATTTATTATAACTTTTTATGTGTACGATTTTTACATATCGAATTTGGATAATATATCGAATTGTTCGATAATAGCAATCGAATAATGAATGTAGGCCACTTATTAAAGTCTCTCCTTTATTAGTATTTATTGATTTTATTGGTTATTTTCTATTATTATCATGGAAATTATAAGATTGAAGGTCGAGGTGGCAAATCACGAATTTGACGTTATCAACGTATTCTGCTCATCCTCCTGAACAAAAAATATATATGGTTTTAGGAGGTGCAAATGACAAATAACATGATTTTAGAGGGTATATATAAATAGTTAAGTTCTTAATGTTTTAATGTTCTGTTTGTGTGCTGTGTCTGGATATCTGTAAATATTATCTGCGGGTGGGACTGATAGCGTATCTGTTATCTGAGCGCTCTGGGGCAGAAGTCAGAGATAACGTGTACTGTAGGTTGGATCGAGTGAGTGCGTGACGATCATGGATTAACCATCCACTAGTTCGACCAATCGTATTGAATCGGTATGTCGGAGTGTTTTGTCGGGCATGTTAAGAGGTTATGTTTCGACCAGAACGAGATTATTTAGTTTCTGTACATTCTGTGGAACACACTAATAGTAAATGTTCTCTATTAATGTCCATTTATATACGTATTCATATTAGGGGTATTCGTGATTTATTAAGTTTTTTACACGGTACATAATTGCCTTTCCATTACAATTAAATTTATATTTCTGATCAGCCCCTCTAGAATTTGATATTTTACTGATAGGTATTATCTCGAGGGATGTTTTTCTTTTCTTGATATCAGCACGGGGCAGCACCACGAAGCCCGTGCTGATGGCCGGAGGCACTCGTCTCAACTCGATAACAACTAATTAATATGTAGCTCAAAATTTAAGAAAAACATTGTTAATTTGGATCAAAATTCTGCTTATTTCAGTATTATTTATTCATTTACATTTGCAAAGATGGCGTCGCATCCGATGACGTCATCACGAGTTGAATCATGGTCACAAAAGGTCACGTGACGCCCGATGTGGATGTAAAACATGGAAATATTGCTCCGCGCTTGAACAGTTGCTCCATTTTTTATGTTCTAAAACTTTGTTATTTCTCATTTCCACCCTGTCAAACCTTACATTGTTTTGTTCTGTAGGACGATTCCAATAAGTTAATAACGCAAAACTCGTATTTTGCCACCCTGGCCGTTAATGAGACAATTACCATTTTCATTTATTCACTATTTAAACTTTCATCTACATTATTAATTAATGGTTATGGTTTTTTTTGGCATGCTACACCCTATCATAATCTATTTTATACTTTTCTAATTGCTTTGTTCAAGCTGTAAAAATGCAGATTTCCATTGCAATGCAAAATATTTTATAACATGTAGCCTACAGATCAGTATGAAAAACTGATGTTTCGGTAATTCAATAATAATTAACTTGTAAATACTGGTATTTATTTACATTAGCGTGACCATGGAAAATGGACTTTTTTTCATGGGTTGGGCATTTATAGCCAAGTATTATTATCACAGGTGCATATGAACTGGGAGGAAAGTATATTATTGCATTATATTGATGCCTTTCGGACATTATTGCGTTAAGGAGCAGGGGCATCACGTGATCTGGGATTCGACTTTTGCAAGCTCGAGTTAATTTTTTTTCTAAAAGAGCAAGCACTGCGTAGCGGGCAGGCATCGTTGACAGGATTAACGTACTAGTCAGCATCATTTCAGTTACTTATCACTTACCTTAATGAACATCCAACACAAAGGTGTGCCATTACCACTACTGAACTAGGAGGTTAAGAATAGACACAGAGGAACAAAATAGTTCAAAATGGCGTCCCTTCTTTATTTGAGAGAGCCGCGGAGTAATACCAAACTTTCAAATATGGATAGTATTGCCAGAGGTACTGTCAAAAACAGAGTTTTCAGAGGATTTAAAAAAATCATAACTCCTTTGATTTTCGTTGCCGACGATTTTTTTCTTCACTATTGTTTTCAGGAAAAATTTTAGTTTTTAGGGAAAAAAAAATGAACATACCTTTCCATGGTCACGTTATTGTAAATTGATACCATTATTTTATATGAAAGTACGATAATTTCTTGTTGTTGGTATGATAATGGTTTTTTTTAATCTGGCTATACTGAGTTTGAGCAGATGCGGAGTTATAGGAAACTGTCAAAAACGGAGTTTTCATTGGATTTAAAAAAATCGTAGCTCCTTTGATTTTTGTTGCCGACGAATTTTTTCTTCAATATTGTTTTCAGGAAAAATTGTAGCCTAGTTTTCATGAAAAAAACATACCTTTCCATGGTTGTAAATTGATACCTAAATACTTATTGATTTATATATTACAAACTATATAGTATCCTAGAGTTAATGAGATTGATGTTAATAAGAGGTATTATCATCATATCCCTGTGTTCATACTGCTACACTGGACTGTAAAGGGTACACTGGACCAAAATTGTAGTTATGTCTATAAATAAATTGCAATAATTACAGATATTGTACTAGTAATATTTAAATTTTACCTTTTAATGCCTAGATTATAGAAAACTCTTCTAATGCTGCATAAAATACTAATAAAGTTCAGTTAAAAACAGGAAATTCTTTGAATATGAATTTTGAAATCTCAAATACAATATATTGAACAGATCAGATACAACCATTGTTAAATGAAACAGAATATAATAAATAAACACAAAAAATAAAACACGTTTACCAAGATATGACATACCTTCCACAAAATAGTCAAACCATGACAATCCAAACCATTTTTTTCTCTCATTTGGCAAGAAAGGCATGCATTGCGGAAATCCATGGTGTTTCGTAGTACAAAAGATTTTGCTGTGGTTGACCCTTTTTTTTAGTGATGCGCGATTGCGAGAGGTTATTACAATCGAAATGTTCCTTCTCGAGAGGTTCTGCTTAACGATTGTTTCGATTGCTTAGCGAGAGGTCTTTACAATCGAAAGGTTTCTCTCGATTGTTGCATTCGTTAAGCCAATTTGTTATTGTTTACTTTTCACGAGCCTGTCTCAACCTGTTTTTCATACTTCCGTTCCATAATACAGGGTGATTCAAAACTAAACGGCAATCTCTCGAGAGCTTATTCTATAGCTAAAAACAAGTAAAAAAGTTCATATAACCATATGCCCGGAAACGCTTCGTTAGCGAGTTACGCCTAGCGAAAGATTTCGCCCGGATTTCAGAACCCTTGGTGAAGTCAGGCCGTATAAAAATGGTAAAGGTAGTTACAAAGATACAAATACGATTGTTTTTTTATGTTTTTATATCTGACAAATTTATTAAAATTCGTCCCAGAGCTGTAAATGCAATACTTTCAGAGATATCTTACGTAAAACACAAGAATTGGTGCAAAGAAATAACACATTTTTGTGTTTAACGTAAGATTACTTCCATAAATGTTAAATAAAGGTCATTCTTTTCTTAAACAGATTTGGAGAACATTTAATTCTGAAAAGATTCATGTGAATTACTTAGGAAAAAAATTAATAATAGGTATTGAAATTTAGCTTTATTTAAAAATAAAACAGACGCACAAAAATGCATATTCTTATCTGCATAAAATATTAACTAATGTTTAGGTTGTGAGTAACAGCTGATCATTTATTCAACACTTTTTATCGTCATATTTTCTTTGCAAAGGTTGGCAATATCAGCTGATCAACAATTAAGTTCATGAAGTAATATTTGAATAACCTTTATGGAGGTTTTTGTATTGTGGCGTGTGAAGATTGTATTTTGTGAGATCCTGTGATTACTTGGAAATATTTTATACAAGGGTATAAAATATATTATTAAATATTTATTTTTTAAAATATTTTATTAAATATTTTTATAAAAGTGTATGTAATTATCTTAGTAAATAATGGCAGATAATGTAAATGGTATGTATTCGTTTGATGAGTATACGGACATGATACTGATTTACGGCAAAGTTAACAAGAATGGTTTAGCTGCAGTTCAGGAATATCGTGATACTTTTCCACATCGAAGAACACCTGATCGCAAAACATTTGAAGCTGTGGAGAGACGACTTAGAGAAACTGGTAGCTTTAAACCGAAGCGAATAGATACTGGTCGTCAACGTAGCGCAAGGAACTATAATAATGAACAAGCAATAATAAATGCTGTAGAATTATCACCAACCACAAGCACCAGACGATTATCACGTCAGTTAAATATTTGCCAGTCAAGCGTATGGCGGACACTTCATGAAGCACAGTTGTACCCATTCCATATAACACGTGTTCAAGACTTATTACCGCAAGATCTTAATAAACGGAAGATGTTCTGCGCTGGTTAAGAAGAAATTGTTTACGACATCAGTATTTTCTTCGGCGTATTCTCGTTACTGATGAATCCTGTTTTACTAGAAATGGAATTGTAAATTTTCGTAATACCCATACTTGGGCGTACGACAACCCACATGAAACTGCGACGAGGCATAATCAACATACATTTTCAGTCAATGTATGGCTTGGTGTTCTGGGTGATAATTTGATTGGTCCATTTTTCCTCCCTAATCGACTTAATGGAGTAGCGTACTTAAATTTTTTAAGAACAAACCTGCCTACCCTCTTGGAAGATATTCCTGTTCAAAACAGAATAAATGCATGGTTTATGCACGACGGAGCACCTCCACATTTTTCTAATGATGTGAAAAACTATTTAAATGATACATACGGTAGACAATGGATTGGTCGAAATGGACCAGTAAAATGGCCACCACGTTCTCCTGACCTCACGCCAGCAGACTTTTTCTTATGGGGTTGGATGAAGTCAATTGTTTATTCAAAACGGATTAACACCATAGAGGAGTTACGTAATCGCATTACAGAGGCGGCAGAAACTATCAAGAATGCTCCAAACGTTATGAAACGCGCTAGAAAAGAGTGGATTCGTCGTGCGAAAACGTGCATTGCTAACAACGGAGGACACTTTGAGCAACTATTATAGGTGATTATTACAGTTTTATAAAGGTAAATACATTTTATGTTAATGTTCAGTCTAGAATAAATGATCAGCTGTTACTCACAACCTAAACATTAGTTAATATTTTATGCAGATAAGAATATGCATTTTTGTGCGTCTGTTTTATTTTTAAATAAAGCTAAATTTCAATACCTATTATTAATTTTTTTCCTAAGTAATTCACATGAATCTTTTCAGAATTAAATGTTCTACAAATCTGTTTAAGAAAAGAATGACCTTTATTTAACATTTATGGAAGTAATCTTACGTTAAACACAAAAAATGTGTTATTTCTTTGCACCAATTCTTGTGTTTTACGTAAGATATCTCTGAAAGTATTGCATTTACAGCTCTGGGACGAATTTTAATAAATTTGTCAGATATAAAAACATAAAAAACAATCGTATTTGTATCTTTGTAACTACCTTTACCATTTTTATACGGCCTGACTTCACCAAGGGTTCTGAAATCCGGGCGAAATCTTTCGCTAGGCGTAACTCGCTAACGAAGCGTTTCCGGGCATATGGTTATATGAACTTTTTTACTTGTTTTTAGCTATAGAATAAGCTCCCGAGAGATTGCCGTTTAGTTTTGAATCACCCTGTATATTGGTTTGCACCACTCTCCTCTCCATTCCAGTAGTTTACTTTATAGTGTTTAGTCAAAATGTAAATTATAATAATTCTTCAAGCATTAAGATTGAGTATATTATCTTAAATTATAATAAATAGCTTATCTTGGTTATTAATTTAAAATATTAAATGTTTTTATTTTGTACAATGTTATTTTTTGAATGTTTTACTGTTCATACGTCATTATTGTAACGTGAATAAGCGTTTAATGTAGTATAATGTTAAATGTAGCTACTAATATAGTAATTCATTAAAACAACTCGGAATTCAAGTCAGTAAAAAAAGTAACTAAATTAATTTATTTTTCAGTTAAATCCTTCTGTCGATCGGCAAACATATCTCACTTAGAATTTCGATTCCCTAATAAAATAATAGAATAGATCGTACACGTAAACGAAACAATCGCTAGAAACCTCTCGGTAGGAACCTCTCGTCAAGCGTTTATGGTGTATCGCAAAAACAAAGTTATGGATGATGGAATCAAACATTTCGTTTTCATAATTTCGTCAAACACTTCGATTGCCCGGTACGAGAAGAGATGTTGTGTCGCAATGAAACAATCGCTAGGAACATCTCGGCAAAAACCTCTCGGTAAGAACCTTTCGTTAAGGGAATCACAATCGAAATGTCTCGAGAGGTCCAAACAATCGAAACGTTTCGATTGTAACATCTCGTAATCGCGCATCACTACTTTTTTTTATTAAAATGTAAACAAATTATTTGAATAGTTGGTAAATGTTTAAATTGTATTATGAAGAATGTTATTGGGATGAACATACATGTTCCAACATTTCTCTAAGTATTGTTGTATATGTTGTTATTTACTTTAAATAATGAATTTATGTAATCTATTTATAGACAGGTAAAGGATATTGTAAAACTGTGGAGTTGATTCCACCTGGAACAAGTCCACATTACTATCCTGAAAAGGAGGGCCACGGAATAAGCACCGTTTCTAGAATACATACACGTACAGTGTTGCGAACGATTGTTGTAACTTAACGTAATTTCAAATGCTTTTAAGTTAAAAAAATTATTAAGTTATTTAAAATTTGGAAATTGTTTGTTTGATTGTAAAATGTTTATCAAATTTTGATCTGCCATTTTAAAGTTGTTTCTGATTCTTTTGAAACATTGATTTCTTGCATATTCGTATTCAGAACAAATAAAAAAATATATGCTCTAATGTTTTCATAACCTAAAGTGCACTTCAAACATTAAGTTGTGAAGTACTGGGCGATTCTAAAAATATTACTAGTTGTTTTTTTTTTTTTATAACCGAACATGTGTTAACAATTTCATATCATTTGAATTTGACGTTTTTGTAAAATTGGAATTTTTGGGAATAGAATTAAAAAAATGTTTTGTGCCATCTAGCTTTAATTTTTACTGAAAATATGTGTTAAACTTTTGCAGATGAACTATTTTGAACATTGATAGTCTGTAAAATGAACAAAGTCAGAATAATTATCTAAGTTATAACTATCGAATAGAATAAATAAAGAATTGTTATATTTAAAAATATGTCATTTCCTCTTGTATTTGGTATATTTGCACCCCAATTAGATGGTGAGCATTAAAATCCCCACCAAGTAAAGACAACCTTTAACCTTATTAAATATTTGTTGTTACAAAACATGTCTGTCAACTTTACTTGAAGGCTTAAAATAATATATTTTAAATACATACGCATATTCATTACTTATAATTATCTAATTCAATTCCAATTAACTGTATGATATTGGGATTGTACCTTGCTATAACGGTGCATGAAATTGACTTATGTAATACTTTTAAAACTCCTCCATAACTGTCTAATCTATTTACATGTTTTTCATATTGTAATAGTTATCTTCGATGTTATCACTTTCTGTTAATGAAGTTTCTTGAATTTATGCTATATGAATATTGTTCTTAACAATTTTTGTATAAATTCCAACCATTTAGGTTTAATAGTGATTTAGGTTTAAATTTAAATCGTTTACCATATTTTCCCAACTGTAAAAAAAAGTTTTTTTTATTGAAGTCTGTACCTTTATTTGTGTTTCGTATCAGTGTTTTACCAGTAACACTACTAGTAGTACTACTACATTTTGGATGGACTTTCTAAAATTCAAGCGGAGCTAAAAGGTCACCCAATTGTTTTTAGGTTAAAATGTCAGAGTTGTAGACTGCTCATAATTTTTACTCAATTTTATGTTTAAACAAAGCATACATTTGTTCTCTATCTTGTGATTTGCATTCATCAGAATGGAAGTTTTCTCCGCATTTTCCACATAGCCTATTGTTGCAGAGCTTACTAGCTACATGGCGATAAGCAAAGCAACCATAACATTACTTAACCGAAATATTAAAAGTAACAATTTTCATCCGAACCTAATTTGATTTTTTGTAGTCTGGGAACTATCAGGTTCAAAAGTAATTTTGACAAAGTACGTATGTACCAGTTCATTATTGACACGTTTTTTGATTAGTTGGACTAGAGTAAGAATAATATTCTAGTACCTTTCTAGGATTTCCTCTTCAGATACATCTCACTCCACATTTATCACGCCTACAGAAAATTTTTTGATGGAAGGTACAAATCCACTGAACTGTGAATCAATTAAGCTGTTGGCAGCTTCATAATTTTCAGATATAACCGAGTTTATTTTCCTGCTAGGTGAAGTGGCAGTATCATTGTCTTATCAGGTGCACAATTGAGTACATTACAGTGTGCCTGACACGATCTCTAAGCACGATGGAGCAACCGAAATTTCGCCACATAACGTGGCCACAGTAAAAAGGGTTGATTCAATTTGAGTGTTGACCTACCATTTCACCCATTTCAAGGTGTCTCTGATGTCGTCTTTATATATATATATATATATATATATATATATATATATATATATATATATATATATATATATATAAAGTATTTGAAAAAAAACTGTTTTAGACAGTATGATCTTTGTGTTTAGATGTATAATCGTCTCACAACACGAATTCTAGCTAGGACCGTTGAAAAACTTTTAGCGCTTTTTCAAAAGCCGTTAGTGCGGCTCATCGGAGAATAGCGGCACTAACAGCGATGTTATCGTTGCTATAATAAAGCCAATTAACACAGCGAAGTTGTTTCGCATAAACTTTTTTATTGTAGGAGGAAAATATTAACAATTAGGGCAATTAACATTGCTTTACTGTAGTATTGAAAACTGAATAAAATTTTTGCCAGAAATAGTTTTACTTCTCCTATTTATTAGTTATGGGGGTGCAGATGGCCGTCGAACTTTGGACGTTAGTAAGACATAGCGGGGGTTCAAATCCTGTCTATGACAATAGCACTTTTATCAGTTCCATCGACCTCTTCTTATTTTATTTGGTAAGATTCTCACACAGGCCATTGGCCCATGAGGACGGGCAGAATAAGACAAAAAAAGATAGTGTTTTGATTAATACTCAACGGATTAGTGGTTTTTATTATAGATAGCAGAATTATTTTTATAAATTTAACTTTTGCTTGTATTGTCTATTTTTATAGATAAGTAGCAATATATAAAGAAATTGCAAGAACATATAAATAAACAATATATAGAAGAAATTATTGAGCAAATAAGGAAAAAGGATAAATCGGAAGCAATAAACATCAAAATCCTTATATGTGTATGCTATACTGATGCTATACTGCTATGCTATACATTTAATCTGAACAAATTTAATGCAGGAGTAAAATTAGTTTATAGTTAGACATTCGGACAAAGAGCCTATTTTGAAGTACATAGAAGGTACGGTATTTAAAATTAATACTACTGAAAAGTCAAAATAAGTAAAAAATGTACTTACAAAGTAAAACTTGAAATTCTTATTTAATGTTTTATAGGAGTATGGTATTTTAATTTTTTTTTTTACTCAAAAGTAACGTGACCACATATAATATACGATTTATTATTATCAAATTTGCATGCACAAAGCAAATACGATTAAGACTAAATTCAAAACGAATATCACTCATATTAAAAATAATAAACAGAGTGAGTTTTATGTCCTGGCACACCTCAAATTTGCATTATTGGATTTATTTTTTTATTCCCTTTAAAATGAGGGGTCACATGGTAGGGGTTTGTATTTGAAAATGTTTAGTTGCCCCCCTTTACCCCCCTTTAGAAAAGGGGGGCAAAATTTTCAACAACTTGAAAAATTAAAAAAATATGTTATAATAGGTAGGGTCAAGGTTTCACATAGATATCTCGGGTCGTTTAAATTATATCCAGGTGTGCCACGACATAAAACTCACTCTGTATACAGAAAATACAAAGCAATCAATAAAAGAAAAGATAATAACATATGTCCAAAGGCTACAATCAAACAAAATTCTTAAACTACAGTACTCTTAACACACAGAAAATCAGTACATTACACTCCTATCAGTATTCTTTTATTGATTCACAGTTCTATACATTTCAAGAATAAACTCTTACAATCATACCACTTTTCCCCAACCACCCCAGCAATGCCCGAGACCTAGGACGTAACAGCCGCGATCATCCGCTCAGTGAAATACCGTTTTAATGACGCCACAAATAGGGGGGGGGGGGGTGGCTGGATATTGAGGTGATTTGAACAGGCAGGGGCATTCCACAGTCGCCAAGCCGAAACTGTAAATGACTTATCATGTGCAACTGTTCTATGGTTGTTTTGTGGGGCATACGCAGGGCGCAGGTGGTAAAAATTAAGTGCGCTAGAAGCATATGATTTTAAAAACAAATTTGAAGTACGGTATCCTTTATGTTCACGTCTAGCACACAGGTAACTGTTTTTAGAATTTGCGTTAGTGTGTAGGACAAGACAGTTACTGATTTTATTATTGTAAATTTGTCATAAAATATGTTACAATAAACGTAGAGACCTCTAGTTTGCATTATTGGATTTTTCAACAATTTGAAAAATTAAAAAAATATGTTATAATCGGTAGGGTCAAGGTTTCACATATATATCTCGGGCCGTTTAAATTATATCCAGGTGTGCCAGGACATAAAACTCACTCTGTATAATGTTATACTCGCTTTCGCTCACCGGGGGGCTCCGCCCCCCAGGCCCCCTTAGGGGTGTTACTTTAAGTTCGGGTTCGAGATCAATTTAGGTATTAGCTAATTTTCTATTAGTACAGGTTTGAAATCAGGCAATTTTTTGAGAGTGGGTAATTTTATCAGACTCAATTGTATTTGGGGTAGATAGTAGTTGTTCAATATTCAGGTAGGGAGAAAAAGATAGGATTTCAGTGAAAAAAAGGTGAAGAGGCTGATTTATGAGCTTGATATCAAGGATATTATAAACTATTGCATTTGATCATTTGAAGGTAATAGAGATGGTGGTTTTAAATGAAGAAAATGCTTTTGATGGAATAAATGGGTGGTTGGAATTTCAGTACAAAAATATGTATGAATTTTGAAATGAGTAAAAGTAAGTTGGCTGTTTGTCGGTTAACCTACGCTCAGGCATTGAGGTTAGCGTATTCAGTCTCGCCACAGGGATGCACAAAACGCAGAGACCATGTATATGTACACATTTATAACAACAAGTAGTTTATTAAATCAGCTTTGGTTTTAAGTGCAATAGTTAGTTATGTTTATGGCATAACTTATGGTTGAATGCAATGGTAGAACAGGTTGTTAAATTGTTAAAGTATTGATTAAATATGTCAGATGGTTGATGGCATGAAAACACGATGACTTAGACAATGTTAATGAATGGTGAATTGACTTTGAGGTAAAAGAATTGGGTTTATTTTTTAGGATGAAAAGAATATTGCTGTTTAATTAATTTGTCATTATTCGTTTTAAGCAAAAGAGATGGTTGATTTTGTGTGTGTGTTGAATATGAATAGTGGTTTAAAAATATAGAATAAAATGTGTTTGGAATTTTGAAAAGAACAGAAAATCAGTTGTTTGCCCGTCGGTTTACCAACGCTCAGATATTGAGGTTGGCGTATCCAGTCTCGCCACGGGGAGGCCGGCAAACTTAGAGACCATATCTATTTACATATTTACACAAAACGGGGAGTTTTATTCTGGCAGATCCCCTTGCCTACTGCTAATAAAGTCATCAGGGAGTTTTGGTAAAGCAGTTCCCTTTGCCTACTGCTAATGAAATCATCAGGGAGTTTTGGTAAAGCAGTTCCCTTTGCCTACTGCTAATGAAATCATCAGGGAGTTTTGGTAAAGCAGTTCCCTTTGCCTACTGCTAATGAAATCATCAGGGAGTTTTGGTGAAGCAGTCCCCTTTGCCTACTGCTAATGAAATCATCAGGGAGTTTTGGTAAAGCAGTTCCCTTTGCCTACTGCTAGGTCAAATCACGACGGGGAGTTTTTTTTTAAGTGGCAGATCCCCTAGCCTACTGCCGAAGACTTAATCAGTGTTTAGAAGGAGCTCGTCATATACAATATTCTTTGCATAGGCGACTCCTTCTACTATTCTGTCGTCTGGTACAAGAACGACGATGTCGTCTGGACGTCTCACTCTGCTCAACAGGACGTAGAGCTGGCCATGAGTGAAGCAGTCCGTTCTCAGGTCGACTCCGACGTACTCAATTGTCTGGCCTTGGCTCTTGTGACCAGTCATGCAGTACGCCAACATGAGGGGGAACTGACGGCGACAAACCCGGAGCGGCGATCCTTCGGCAAACGCGAACCTGAACGTAATCCGGGGAATTCCGATAGGTTGCGTGTTGCCGATAAGTCTGACGGTGATCAGTCGGCTGCTGATCGCCGTCACAATGACTTTGGTGCCGTTCACGAGTCCATCACCGATATTTAAGTTTCTCATGATTAAGCATACGGAGCCGACCTTGAGATGCAGGACGTGATCTGGCACTCCTTTGCCAGTGGCCTGGTTGAGGAGATTTACGTCCACATCCAGCCCGTCGTCGTCTTCTCTGTCCACGGTGTCCGCGCTTCTCAACTCATGAATGCGCCCGTCCATGAGGTCTAGGATGCGACCGTTGATCTCCTTGACGTTCACATTCAGAGTTGAGAGTATTGCCCGTCTCGCACAAAGATCAGGATCTCGCAGAACACCAGGAGGAAACACATCCGTTATTAAGTCCGCGAGAGAAGTGAGGCATCTCACCCCAGTGAGGGGAATGAGAGACTCTCTCTCGCGGCCTTCTCCAAAAAGTAAAGGATTTATTGTTCCATTGCCTACTCCAAGGAGGAAGTTGGAGTAGTCAATGGAACCACTAGTTCTCTGGGGTGTCGTCAGGGAAAATAGTGTGAACAGTCGCCACAGATGTGACGCCCGAAGTGACACGCACGCGACATCAGCTGGTGTGCGAGCCTTCTCAACGACGGGCGCAATCTGACGGAAGTCCCCGGAGCAGATGAAGATCTTATTCCCGAATGGCACACTACTATTCATGAGATCCCGGAGGGATCTGTCGATCATGTCGAAGATGTAGCGGTGTGCCATCGGGGCCTCATCAAACACAATGAGCTGTGCTGCTCTGATGAGTTCTGCTCGCTGGGACCCGTTGGTGATGTTCCACACACCTGTGCCGTGACCTAGGTCTAGAGGGAGTCGGAACATGCTATGTGCTGTTGTTCCTCCAGCCATGTTCCTTGCAGCAATCCCTGAGCTAGCCACGGCGAGTGCAACCTGTCGACAACCACGGACATACGCAAGGATGACACGAATCAGAGAGGTCTTCCCATAACCCCCGGGACCGTCCAGAAATATGATTCTAGAAGTGCGTCGGTCACGGGGGTTGAGAAGCAGAGAGCGAACGTACTCAAACACACGGCGCTGGTCTGGGGAGAGTTTGGGCACCCAGTCCTCAACGATGGTTCGCTGGAGGTTCTCGCCGTAGTTGAGTAGCTCTCTACCTAACTCAGTCGTGTCATCCTCGACGTAGGGGAGTCCATGATCTTTCAAGCACGATCCCTGCTGGCGGAGGCTCCGATCGATGTCTATCAAGGTAAGTTTCACCGCCAGTTCAGGGTCGAGAGGGTTCCTTTCTAAGTGATCCTCGCTAAGGTGGTTCTTGAAAGACTCCCACAGAAGAGCAGCGGGAGCTCCCATGTTGCAGAGGATCACGAAGAAGGAACGGAGCCTAGGTCCAGTCATAAACGTAGATGCCTCGCGCAGCGCGTGATTGTATTCTTCTTCGTCTTCCACCAGGCCGAGATTGCGGGCTACGTCCTGAAACGTCCGGCAACCAGGACCGCCACGAGCCAGAAGATCAACGTAACCACGGCAAGGTGTAGACATAAGTAGAATACGAAGGTAGTATTGTTCTCCTCGGTTGGGAGAGACCCACATCAACCTACATACCTTCTCACCACGCTGGCGAGTCGTTACAAAGTGATGGCCATCGGGGTGTTCGTACAATTCCGCAGTACGTGGGCGCTTAGTGTGCACCATGAACTTCTCGTAAAATGTCTGGTACGTGACATTGTCAAAAGTTTCATGGTGCGGGCGATTGAAGTAGACCATAAGCTTGGAGCTTGCTTGAGTGACTGCATCAGAGAGCTGTCTCGGCCGAAAGACAACACTTTGTTTGCCCTCTAAATGCACGGGAAGACACTCAACGGTGGGCTCGAGCTTTGACACAGGAAAGTCGAGAAGACGCCAGCATGCGTCGCTGGCACCCACCATTCTCTTCGTCACGTAATGCTCGACCTCATCCTCTTGTTTCCCCAGGGGAGTGACGGTTACGTTCTGGAGAGAACCGCCTTTCATGAGGTACTTAAAGAGGTACTTGATTACGCGACGAGTAGAAGCAAGCTCCAAGTTTATGTGCGCCTCGTATTTGAGCAGTAATGCGGAATTGTACGGAACGACCCAGCCATCATGCACTTTGATCTGTCTCCTCCGTGATGTGATAAAGCCTTCGTTTGTGTAGTCTCGTTTGTATTGGACGAACCCCCTCTCGTCCCCGTGGGTGGTTTGGCAGGCAGGCTTGGGGTAGAACTTGTTGCAGTGCCCCTTTGCAGAGTCCCAGCACAGGAAGTCGGTGCGGTGGTCAGTACCACATGGACCATGAATCATGTGTTTCAGCACCAACTTCCTGAGTCTTCCAGCGGCTTCCTCCTCCGAAGGGATGTCTGCGCGTATTACGGAGTCAATGTCACGTGCCTGTACCGGTCCATCGCCGTCAATTTTAAACACAATGTGGGCATGAGGAAGGCCCCTCATTTGCATTTCAATGACATAGACGATGTAAACCGGACGGCTAAACATTGCTCCGCTGCGCAGATCTCGGAGGAGTTCGCCAAGTTTAATCTGGAAGATTCTGCAGGCTGTTGAGGGGTCACTGCGCCCGCTGTTGTGAGGGCAGGCCTTCTTGTTTTCCTCCCAAGTAGCACTGAAGGTGAACGTCAGGAAAAACGTAGGTGAACCCAGACGAGACACAAGGCCCATTGCGTTCTCGTAATGTACCTTCATGTATCTGGGTCCACCGGTAAACGAACTTGGGAGGTAAACTTTTCCAGCCTGCACCCCACCCTCACCCAAGACTGTTTCATCGCGAGTGATGTCGCCTAAAACCTGCCCACCAGCTTGCCTACCCCGTTGAGCTTCAAGGAGCTCGTCCAGTGGTCCTATCCTCAAGGAATTTTGAGCAGCAGAACGCGTTTGGGAGAAACGAATAAATCTTAGACGCTCCTCCTCGTACCTCGCGAACATCTCGACCTGCCATGCTTGAGACAGCCTGCCGAAATGCGAGAAACGGGGATCGGAGAGGAGGAGACATCTAGAGTAATTGTATTGTGAAAGTTTCCCCCCGTGGTTGTCTAAGCGCCCAATATGCCACCCTAAATTACCTTGAGGATAGAGCAACGGATATTGGAAAGGCTCCATTAAGGGGCTAAAGAGGTCAACGGAAGACGGACGCCTATCACTCTTCTTCCAGATGGTCAATTTTCTTGGATCAGTTATGGTGTCTTCATTGCTCAATACAGCGTGCACTTCAATGCCTGTTTGCCTATCTCCAAGAACAGGGCCATGGGTAGATCTGCTGGTCACTTCAAATTCCAAATGAGCGTTGACTGAAGGCTCATCACTCAATCTACGGAAATCATTGATGAAAGGATTACAGGAAAGAAGATATGTATTAATTTCATCAATGACTTCTGAGTTCAATGATCTACCCATGGCAATGTTTTTGCGCTCCTCGCCATCATCTATGTACAGGCGGCACCGGTTCACAAACTGGACATCACCTCCCTTGGTCCTAAACTTTTGACCTGGAGCGTCCAGACTGTGAACCTGGTGGTACATCTTACCTTCGATCTTAAAGAAGGCGAGGCCTGAAGGATGACGGTACCCCCCAGTCACCTCGAGAGCGCAGAAGGCAAACAAGTCATTGTAGGCACGGGCTCGTTCGATGAACAGACGGTTAGAATAGAAACTGGCGTCCAGAGGAGGTAAATTATGGACTTTATAAGATCCCTCACCGCAACACCATTTCTTCCTATCCTTCTCTTCATCGAACAGCCTTGCATGACAATGAGGACACTTTGAAATGTTTTCGTCCCATAAACTTATTTTTTTTAGTTTGTAAGAATTAATATAGACTAAATTATCTATTTTCCAATACGCCATTGGGCCATGTTCAACTACACGTCGTGCTAGTATGTTGGAAATGTGCCTTAATTCTGTCAATTTAGGATTTTTTATTCGAAATATTTGTACTTTTTGTAAATTTGTGTCAGGATGTTTTTCTGTATAACGCTGAACAGCACCCCTGTGAACTTCAGGATGCTGCTCAGTGTAGCGCTGAACAGCATCTCGATGGACCTGAGGATGTTGCTCAGTGTAAACGCTGAACAGCATCTCGGTGGACCTGAGGGTGCTGCTCAGTGTAACGCTGGACAGCATCTCGGTGGACCTGAGGGTGCTGCTCAGTGTAACGTTGAACAGCATCTCGGTTGACTTGAGGGTGCTGCTCAGTGTAACGATGAACAGCATCCCTGTTGACTTGAGGATGCTGTTCAGTATATCTTTTCACTGCGTCCCTGTTGACTTGAGGATTGTTTGAGGAGTACTTTTTCTTTGAATTTTTTATCTGCTCCTCCTTAGTGGTTGAAAGAGTTTTAAGGGCGGCCACGTTTCACTTTTTTAGGTCTAACCCGGCCCCCTTTTTAACTGGAGCACAGACGGACATGGTACTTATTTCTAATGGCGGTAAAGATTCGACAATGCTTAAACAAGTAGAATTAGGATCTTTGATTATTGGCTCAGGAGGAGAGGACACTGATAGCGTAGGGAACATATCCAGTCTACCCGTGCGCAGCATTTCAGCCAAATGGGGGCGCATTGATGGTATATCATAGCGCAGTTTGGCTGGGTCCCGGCCAAGGGCAAGTGAAGTAGCATTAGCAATGGCGAATACGCCGCAGTCAAAACCGTTTTCTTGCCTTTGGACGGGAATAAATGCTGGAACGATGGATAGGTCCGGGAACAGAAGGGAGAGCAGCTTAGTTTGGTCTGCAGTGAGGTGGGCACTGTTCAGACTGTCGTACACATACAAATTACTGCCATCGTGGAAGACCACAATCCAATGACCGATAGAACTGGCGTCGATCTTCCCCGAGAACAGAATTTGTATGTGAGGTGTAGCGACAGCCGAAACACCTTCCATTGCATCAATGGCCAAACAGCTTACAGGATGATACTCAGTGTTTTCATCCAGTATGCTTCCGAACCTATCCATATGGTCAGTACTAAGATAGTCCCCACTCTCAACCTCTCTTACCATTCCCTCGAGGAATGCATTCATTTTAAACGTCAAATAAAAATGAATAAAAAAATTAAACAATAATTAAAAAGGAATATAAGCTTCAATTAAGAACACAAAAAACACAACGAGAACACAAGGAACAGTCAGAAAAAAGGGCAAAATGTTGCCTAATAGTACAGCGAAGAAGCAGAAATAGTCACTTGGACGTCAACAACAGTGCCCGCCTCTATCTACAATTTAGCTGATTTCAATAAATATTAAAAAGTTAAAAAGGAAGTTATAAGCTTTAACTAAGTAAAAAAATAATAAGAAGATATAAGATAAAAAACAACGAGAACACAAAAGAAAAGTAAGAAAATTGGTCACAATATGGCGTAATAAGAAAGAAAAGAAAGCAAAGAAGTAGAATAGAAGTAGTCACTTGGATGTTAAGAACGATGAACGTGAACTTTTATTTAAACGTAAAATACATATATTTTTTACTGAAACAGTCAATCCATTAAGGAAACAACAAAAAAATAAAGCCTAGTATAAAACCGAAAATATTCAGCCAAGTTAAGAGTACGGCTATTCAAGTAGTCAATGTAGACTGAGTAGGAACGTAAAGTTAAGTTTGGATTTCATAGACATCTAGGGATATCAACTCCTACGTACCGTACAGAAGTCGCTAAGGCCATCAATTCTCTTCACTAGGATCCCTAATGTTGTCCCGACACAAAACTATCACTTCGGAAAGCAGCAACTGAATTTTGCTGTTGACTTTTGGAAACGCGAATGAAGATGGGTGGAAAAAATAGCAAAAAATGACAGTTTTTTTGCAAATATCTCGTAAACGGTAAGAGATATCGAAAAAATGACGAAATTTTTTTCCACCCCTGGACCGTCCCCAACACCTCTCTGAATTATTTTTCCCTATCTATCGACACCAAAAAAGTTAACCTAGGACTATCTTTACGTTAACCCCCCCCCTCCCCCACCCATCCTCGCAATGTCCCCTATCTACTATATCACAAAATTATTTATTTCTCGGGATTGGGTAAACATATTGAGACACTTCAAACTGTTTATTGGTGTAGAATTTCACGATGCATCTTTTGGTGTTATTATTTATTTTCTAAAAATTTGTTTTTTTTTTATTAGAAATTTTTGAAAATTTTCAAAAAATACGTTTTTCAACTTCTCGCGCCTCCTGTATATACACTTTAAGAGATAGAGCAAAAGTTTAAAATTGCAAACTTGTAGAGAGTTTCAAGGAGAATACTGTAAGTGGGCTCCGTTTTTCGATAGGATGCTTCGTTAAAGTCACAATCGAGCGCCTACGAAAGGTCTACACGGGGAGAAAATGCGTCCGCCATTTTGATTTTTTTAAGGGGTTGAAAATGAAAAATTCTCACTTTTCGGGATTTTCCTGGTGGTTACACGTGGAAAGCTATCTGTGTACCAAATTTCAAGTCTCTAACTCATCTGGAAGTAGGTTAGAATTAGTATACGTGAGTGAGTGAGTGAGTCAGTCAGTCAGTCAGTTACACATGCGGTTGTATATATATTAGATATCAAACACACAAATAAACGTAAAACTAACCATGTGTAATTATACTATGACATTTCGCATATGGTGTTTAAATATTTTGTTGTAAAAAATCATCTCACCAGATTTGGTTTGAAGATTCGTGGACAGTCTGTATATAATATTTCCCGAAACGTATCTACTATGTAACACTGTACGTTAACCTAAATGAATAAAAATATATATGTTAATATATCTTATTTCTTAAAATGTTACGCCAAATGATATGAAAACAATTAAAAAATAAATCATTTATAAAAACATTTGCTAAAGGAATCCGAAACGGTAATTTTTTGCTGCAGACGGTATGATGTTATATAGGTTACGAAATTGCGTTAAAGTGTTCCACGTGCCTTATAAATAGAATTTATAAAATTATTTACTATATAAAATACATTTTTGGTAACTTTCCATTTACGTCACTAGGTATGGTTATCAAACACACACAGCCCAATAAAAGTGAGGCGATAACGAGTTACAGGAAGCAAAGATGACGGGGTAGTCACCAGGTGTTCGGTTATCACTATCAGTCCGTGTCTGTTATCAGCGATTAATTACTTATCTGCCGCCGTATGTCGTGTGATAGCGCCGCGTGCCGTCCCCACAATACACACGCGACTGTGCGGTAAATACAGGACACGGTTCGTAAATTGACATCGATCACTGTGTCAAAAACATCACGAATACATGATTGTTATTTATGATTTTTGTTGCCGTCCCCCACAATACACACGTGACTGTGCGAGAAATACAGGACACCGGTCGTAAATCGACATCGATCACTGTGGCAAAAACA
>NW_025783849.1:0-27739 GCF_021130785.1 Homalodisca vitripennis
AGAAGCTGACCGAAGAACAATGGAAGCCTTTGTCAGAGGACTCTACAGGAGGAAATTAGGCAGACAAACACCGGATTATAGTTTCCCAATGAACGAAATTTTAGAGAAGCATGGGGATTACCCGCAATCAGCATAAAATAACTTAGGAAAAAAAAAGTGCCAAATCCTATTTGAAGACAAACCCAAGAAAAGTTTTTGGAAACAATTTAACAAGTAAATGCTACAATTGTGGAAAGATAGGACACGTAAGCAAAAGACTGTAAGATGTAGAAGCTCTACAGAAGGGCAGATGAAGGAAATGTGGATTAAGCCGTAGAAACGGGCACAGAGAATCAGAATGTAAAATCAAAGGAAAACTCCACACGTCCTCACTGCAGCTTCTGCAAGAAATGCCCGGTCATGACAGCTGTTCATTGCTGAGGGCAGAACAAAGAACACGGGTAACGACAGAGGTCAACATTCAGGAAGCGGTTATAGTTCAAGAAACCGCTCTACCGTTAAACTACAAGCGGGGACACCAGAAGCGCCGCTGGCAACCCAGGGTGAGGATGTAAATCTGAACCTACACAAGATAAGGTTGGGACAGTGCGCAAGAAAAAACTCTAAAACTGCTTACATCACTGAGCAGGGGAAAAAAACAACTGCTGAACTACTAGCTCATGGAACCATTGGGAGTGAAGTGTCAATGGCACAGTCATAATTGTTATGGGGGCACAAATCTCGATGATAGAGAAATACTGGCTCACCCAAGGACCTATCTCCACCGACTGATGTTCGATGTACAATGGCATCCCACAGGCGCATAATGCACACCTACGGTCAAGTAAAACAGACTATAAAGCTAGAAGACACAGAAAAAGCTGTGTACGTTCATAGTTGCAGACTTGCCGGACGATTATAATTTGCAGTTATAGGGTAATGATGTGCTTAAAAGGTGGGAAAAGTGCTGTTCATTGATTTAGAGACGTTTATGTTATAAGTATTGAAGGTTGTGACGCTAAGTCAACCAATACGAACGCCGACAAAGAAACTACGAATGATTGTGTGAGTGGACTTTGGATATAGCCACCAAAGCGAACTCAAAACCTTCCAAGTAGAACCCGAGTTCGCTCAATTCATACAGCGCTAAAGTGAAGCCTAACGAAAACGAAAAACTTGCACTGAATAATCTTCCAGCCATACTGCAGAAACTAACCTCAACATACCTGCCTCCGTTCAGGAACATGGTAGTACAACTAACAATTGGGAGGAAAAATGTGAAACAACGAAAGCAAGGAAAATTGAGAATCAAACGTTGTAATCTACAGAACCAGCACTCGTAAAAAGATGTCATTGGAAATTTATGTAGCCAGAAGTCTAACTAAAGTAAGAAATGGAAATCTTGTTGGATCGAATAGTAGTTAATACAAGCCCAGAAGAAGATTTAGTAATGTAACAAAGAAACACTCTGATCTGTAAATTAGAAGGAACCTCATTTAAAACCAAAGGAATCTCGGGACAGAAACCAAAAAGGGTCAACACAGAAGTTATCTAAATAAAAGCGACGAACATTCAGAAAGCAAAAGTAGAAGAAAAAGATAGAGCATTTGAGACCAGAGAAAAACGCAAAGATTAGAAACGTTCTTCCATCGATTTGGAAATATTGTTTAGCCCTTGGAGGAATTGAAAATTTAGGATGTTACAGCAAAAAGTTAAGCGAGGAGGGGGAGGGTGGGGACACAAAAATTAACATCAGGAGACCACCCTCCCATTAACAAAAGGCCATACAGGAGTGCCTCATGCACAGAAAACAAGTCGATTAACATGATTGATAGAAGGAACAACTTAGATAATAAGGGAATCATAATACCGAGTGTATCACCATGGTCAGCACCAGTGGTCATAGTGCCAAAGTAAACCTGGTCCAGATGGTGTTGTAACTCACAGAATGTGCATCGACTACATAAGGAGATCTGACACTCATAGCACAAGTACCAGGAAGTTTATCCTTTACCAGATAATCCAACGAAAACACTTGACCCAATGCTTGGTGGACAGTAAATTCCTTTTACTGCGCTAGGATATGAATTCGGGATTTTTTCCAAATTAAAATGCATCACTGACAGCCACAGAGGAAAACAGCTTTCAGTACTCCAACAGGATCATTATGAATATACCTCACGAATGCCCATGGGTTCCTTTATAATAACACCTCCCCTGCAGTTTTCCAGAGGGTTGATTGAATTACCAACTTTATCAGGATCTGAAAGGAAAGTCTTGTTTTACCATACATGGATGACATCTTAGTTCTTAACCAGCCTCGACAAATAGAACAGCATGCACAAGATTTGAAGGTGACTGTGCTAGAGAGGTTTAAAGAGGTAAAAACTTAACGTGTGCTCAAGCTAAACGAAATGCTCAAATTGCAAAACTCCGGATAATTAATTTCTTTAGGACAATATAAATCCACGAATCAAGGAGTAAAGCCTTGTCCGAAAAAGATTGAAAACCTGTAAAGGAGTTCCCTCAGCCAATAGAATGAGAAAGAAATCAGAGGGATTTCATTGGATTATGCAGTTACTACAGAAGGCATTGTTCCAAACTTTGCGGACATAGCCAAACCATTAACTATAAATATTGATTTTCAAAAGAAAGAAATGAAAAAATTTTAATTGGACACCAGATTGTGAGACGGCTTTCAAAAAACTAAAAGAAAAACTAACCACTGAACACCCTTGCTGAATCTACCCAGACTTTTCAAAATCTTTCATTCTTTGCCACAGAATGCCAGCAACGTAGCGATTGGTGCAGTGCTAGGACATGGAAATAAACGGTGTAAGAACCATCCTATAGCGTATGCATCAAGACAGTATGAATTCCGCAGACACAGGACTACAGTGTAACCGAAAAGAGAGGTATTAGCTGTAGTTTGGGCATGTTTAAAATACTTCAGCATGTTATCTTGTATGGAAAGATCTGATTTTCTCTTTACACGTGATCACCAGTGCAAATCAAATGGTTACTATCATTAAAAAGAATCCTCTCAAAGTAGATTAACCCGAAGATGTGGCCTTTGAAATATAGCCTTGAGTTATGGACTACAAAGTTTACCATAAACCCGGCAGTGGGAAAAACAAAAAATGCAAGATTGTCTAAGTAGAGTAGTATCACAAAAAGATGAGTAGTGAAAAAAGTTACCTTTATTAGATAATAGACGCGATTTAAAAAGCAGCTCTAAACGAAAGATAAAGAATGTCAAAAAACTGAAAATGCGAATTGGAACATTTCTAATAAACAAGTCCCCAAGGAAGTAGTGTACTTCAAGAGAAGAACACGATGAAAAATTAATTTGTAATAACTCTAAGAGGAATTGGAGAGAGAAAAGTAATACGAACTACATCACTGGATTTTAACCAAGAGCGATTGTGTACATGGAGGGTAATAAATGAAGAACCATATTAAGAATTCAAGATAAATTCTAACTGGGCCCAAAAATGAGAGCAGATGTAAACAGCATTCGTTACGATCATGTGACTCATATGCAAAACAGGAACGAACAGGACTATGGAAAATCAAAAGCCACACATTTAGGGCAAGTTTCAAGAAGTGAGTGAATTTGGTTATAGATGTTGCATGTGACATAGTTAGGTCCCTTACCGTTAAACTAGATCAAATAAGCAAGTTACCATATTACACTGCGCTCCCCGTTATCGACCATTTCACAAGGAATTTCGGAATTATTTATAGCGTTATTACCAGATCAATAACAGCTGAAACCATGAGTCACGAGCATTTGTCTTCATCAGAAAATTATAAACGTCAATCGGATAGTACCCAAAAGAGATTAATTACAGGAGCCAATAGGGAAAAATATCTCACATCAGAACTGATTTCATGTAGTGTTTGCAAAACTACTGAAAAATAAAAAAAATTACAGCACGGACTGCTTACCATCCCTATGAGATAACGGGCGGACAGAGAGGAGTGCACCGAAACCATCCCTAAAATGCTGAGCCACTTTGGGGGGGTCAACAAAAACCAGTCAGACTGGGAACGATAACTGTTACCCTAATGATCAACATGGCATACAACAGCCCAAGAACACGAGTGTTACAAGGGGTACACACCCCTTTTGGAAATGTGTGCTAGGTACGGAAAGAAGGATGTGAAACAACCCTTCCTAGAAGCAGAATCTCACTACATAAGCTAGGAGGACACAAGATTGTCTACTCAGATTACGTAGAAGATCTTACGAACCAGATTAAAGAGAGCATTCCAAGAAATATCGAAACACTGCCAGGAAAAGGCAAGGAAAGCTGCAAAAGAAGCATTTAGACGTCAAGAAGCTCGAGAAGAAAGTGAGTTATTATGTCGGAACAGTTTAGTGTACCTGCATGTACCTCAACACATAAAAAAAGGGGAAAGGGCCAGAGTTAAAAAGAACCTCTCACAGTTCATGGAAAGGGTCCATTACAAAATGAGTAGAAATCGTATCTTGAGTTTCAAATGTTGTTTTAATGCAATAAGAAGGTAAACAAAACCGTTCAAAGTGCACGTGAATAGAATCAAAGCCAGTAGTTTTGAATCTAAAAACAAAGTAAGAAGAAAGTGAAGGACAGATACATAGAAGAATTCCAGGGAAAAGTGAAGGAATGGAAGAAGCACTTACGCAGTTCCTAGCAGCAACGGAAAGCAAGAAGAGGAAAGTAAGCCTCGAAGAAGAAGCAAGTGATGCCAAAACGAGGAAGGTTGAAAGTATCCCACCCAGTATCCAAGCCAAGGCAGCAGAGCAAGCCGGACCGACGTGGATTACAAACACTGCCCAAGAAAGAAACAATGAAAGGACCAGGTTTAGGGAGAGGAAGGAAGCCGTCCAGACTGGAAAAGACACTATGAAGGTTTGAGAGTTGTTAAATAGAAGCATTTTTTTTTTTTTTTTTTACAAGTTTGTACTATAATCATATGTTAGAGAAGTAAAGTGTTATATCAAGAGAGAACCGTTAAGAGAAAAAAGCCGAAGTTGTTGTGTATTCTCAGAAATTTCATCTTTGTACGGATTCACATACTCAGTATAGCGAATGAAGTGAAAATGATTCAGAGTTTTGAACAGAAGTGAAAGATGTGAAAACGAATGTTGCTGAATGAGTTTTGAAATGTAGTGTGTGAGTACGAAAACACTAAAAAGGGTACCCTGAGAAGATTAAAAATTGTCTGCAGTATATCCACACAAGCACATGAGATTGTAATGAGAGTACTAACACAGAAGGCCAGAAGAAGAAAAAAAGTTGGTAAGAAGTGGAATGGAATAAATCGAAGTTATTTTATAGCAAGATCAATAGATGTGTTAGTATTTAATTACATTAAGGAGAAGTTTAGTTAAACACTGGAATATGCAATAAACCATGAAATGATAAGTTAGGACATTATAGATGTCAAGGTTATAAACCTATTGTTACAGGGACTTGACATGATTATTACGATGGGTTCAGAAGCAGCTGAAATGAGCCAAGGAGTTGTGTTTAAGGAAGCTAGAAGACCTCCTGTGATATCCGTGAAGATGAAATGGAGAAGAGAATCATTATTCTAGACTATTGATCTAGTATGAAGATTCCTTGATGAACTGATACCCATTTAAAAGAAAAGATGTGTAGCAATTAAGAACAGTTTTTCAAACAAATATCAGTAAGTGTAAACCGTCTGGGATGAAGATCTTCGAGTTTGAATATATAAGGGGGGGGGGGGAGTTTTGGAAGGAAAGGAATCGAACAATATGAGAGTGATATAACTGACTTATTAAAAACTGTTTTGCCACCTGTAGGACATTCTAGAAATAAGCGTTGGACACTCTATAAATGCAGGAGGTATATGCATTAAAGTGGGTTATTTATGGCTATGCTACCGACTAGTGAAGATTTTAGAACATGTAAATACCAAAGGTAGTCGCTGAACTAAAGTTAGTAAGTGGGTAACAGTTGTTAGTTCCGCTTGTCATACACCAATGATAACTTTGATGAAAGATATTAATTCTAGAATTGTAAGTAACAACTAAAGCTATTTCATTGAATATAATTGATTACAGTTATCTACTCAGCCATACGACAGAGTTTAATAAAACACATTCAATTTCTAAACGAACTTCAATCGAACAGAATATAATGAGTGCAATTCAGTCCCTTAGCCAAAACAACATGTATGTGCCAAATTACAAAAACTCAATGTTAAGACATTTAAGGGTTGCAAACTGTTGATGAAGCTTATGCTAAAGAGTAGTAGTAGAGTTTTAGGCAAGCATTAGAACTTATTATATTCTGGTGATAAGCATAAGCAGTAAAATTTACTAAATCCACATGATTTTTAAACAAAAGTTTTGCAATAAAATTTTGAAAGAGAGTATACCATCTCCATTTGAAAACTAATTGTTTCTCACTGGTAAATGCATGGTAAGATATATTTGTTTGTACTATGATCTTTGTACAGCACAGAGAGTCATTAGCTAATCCAGCTTAGCATAAGGATTGATTGTTAACAGTACCATTTAAGCTGCAAATTGGATAGACAATTATTGAAACCTATAAAATCAGAAGTGATACCACCTTTATTCAACCTAGGTTACGACATTTGGTTAGTGTGGAAAACATTGAACCACGAATTACTTGTTGATTATCTAAAGATAGGCAGTAAACTATAGTAACCTCTCAGCCTCAGATGAATATGTTCAATGTAGACACAGTTATGCTTAAACATTTTGTCCAAATTCAATACAGTTGTCTGGTTACACCATACAGTCCGGTATGGTTTGCATCTATTCACTGTTTATTGGGATTAAGTTCTGATAACTCAAAAGTTGTAAACAGAGTTTCTAACATGAGAATGTAAATTCATCACCGTTTTGGTTTACAACAATGGCAATGAATGTGGAATTTATTAGTGTTGCAAGAAAACCCTACAATAGTAATATTAAATTGTTTTTAGAAATATTGAAGATGATACATGCTGTAAATTAAAACAGACATTGTATAAAGGATTATTTAGAAGTTGTTCGTTAAACACCTCAGGTATCATTAAAAAACAGATATCAAGGTGTGATATTTTTGGAAAAAGTGGGTAAGAATTATTTTCGAGTGATTAGAGGCAATATAGTTTATAAAAGAAAATATTACGCACCTTCATTATACCGAAAACTAAAACATATTGGCAGCCGAATGAAACCGCTCTTATATTTAATTCAAACAATAACTTTAAACCTTTTGAAAAACGCTAAAAAGAGTAATAAAAAAGAATCTAATTGATCGCTCGTCACATAGAAACATATGAAACTAAATTCAATTATTGCACAGGATATAATGTAAACAAACCTGGTCGTCATTCAATGCTAAATAAGAATTATTATATTCTTATTTGTCATGTATGTAAGTTGTAAGTTTAATAATTGTGTACTGCGCTCGTCAGAATTTTTTATATATTCGTCATAAGGAGGAATAAGACGCCTTTGCACGACCAGTCGGCAGCCAAAAGACAAAACTCAGAAGCAACAAGCGGCCCCAGGACCAGTAGCCTAAAACTGACTGGGTTTGAGGCGAGTGGAGGAACGGAACTCCATTAGCAGAGATCATCCACGAGAAGCCTCACTTTGTTCGGGTTGATGACCCCCCCCTCATGATTAAGTATGTGAAAAAAAAACTGTGAAAATTTTTTAAAAATCTTTAAAGTTGACAAATCAAAAGACTCTGGACCGGCCTGTTGTGACTCTGAAAAGAAAATGTTTGTATACTATTAGTAAATAAATCCTAAATCTTAATAGTATCATGGTTTATGTAAACTTAGGATTAGGAAATATGGTATTAATAATTTTGGGGGAACACTTCAATAAAAAAAAACTATTTTTAAAGGTTACAAATAAGGATCACTTAAACATACGAATGTTAATTAGATTCAAGATGTGCCATCACTTTTAATCCTATGGACACATTCTTTTCCAGAGGACGAGGGTTGATTGATGTGAACGTACCCGAACCCTCAATATTAACAATAATTCAAGAAATTATGCTTTACATACTAATGAGGGGGGGGGGGGGAGGGTGTGGGGGGGGGTGGGTTTGGTTTATATTAAAAAATTTCAATTCATTTAGTAAAAATTATAATACTAAAGACATAATAATTGTATAAGTGTACAGCACTGTTGAGGAGGTTCAGCAGTAAAAGACTGCTGACAATGCAGAGGTAAGCACCTGCGTTGTGCTGGGAAGCTGCTCGGGGATAGTCATAGGTTCAGCGGCCTCTCAGGACTCGTTAGACATGATTAACTACTCTGTTGCCCTATTTTAAAAACCTTTTACTCAATAATTTCTTTCAAATAATGTTAATTCAATACTTTATCTCATTTTTCAGAAGCTGCTCTCCTCGCCCCTTTTTAACCAATGTAAATTGTTGCTGGATTTCTATAAATTAAATCTTTAATAAACACAGTGTTTATTTTAAAAATTCTCAAACGTTTGTTGCACAAACTTTATTTCTTTTTTTTTTCAGGACATTCATCCCATGCGGTGGTGGCAGCGGGTATACCAATTAATCCCACAAATCCGGTCGCGTTAACAGTGGAAGGAGAATCTGTTCCTAGTGTTCATAGGAATAAAACTGAAAATCAAGATGAGGATGTTCATTCAAATAACATGTGTTTTCTAGCTCAAAAATACCTCAAATGAAAATGCAACCGTAGATCAGAGTAAATCTCTTTGAACTACAGATAGATATAAGAAACAAAGAATCTCTAAGGTAAGGTGAAAAGAATCTCTTCCAAACAAATACATTTTCAGCCAAGCACATTGTTTTAGATTTTTTATACATTACTGTTTTACACTGTAGAAACCAGAGACTCAGTACTCATAACGCTTGAAAGAAAAAGTTAAATTTGAATCATTCCTTATTAAAGTTTGCTCTAAAAATTAAGAAAATTTTCAATTTTGGAAAAGTATGGTGGTGGTGGAGTTTGGTTATTCAAGTTTGTACAAAACCCAAAACCAAGGATTACAAATTAAATTTTTTTTAACGATTCCTCATTTAGAATATTTTTATGGTTTTCTAAAAACTTAATTAATTAGTACTTACATAGTCAGATTTTTATTATTCAAGTATCATGTATATTTAGAAATTTTACTGAAACATTGCTAAATCATATACTATGTACGATGCCAATAATGTAGGTTTAATATTACAATAAAATTTTACATTCTAGTTTTTTAAACATGTCATCAAAATAAAACAAATTACACATACATAACAAACTTACACAAGAATTTGACACCAAAATTTGCCCAGTGTTGTCACCCGTAGGAAAAGGTATCAAGGAAAAATTACTCTCAAACAACACAAAAACTTGAAGATCATCTAAAAAATGGTTGACCACAACATACCACTCGTTATTGGGGTAATTTTCATCTCTCATAATCTCTTATATCTAAACCATGCCATAGATGGCATGGTTTAGATTCTGTTTTGGTAAGATCCACATGTATACCATGAAATTTGTCCTGTTAGTTCTAACATATTTTACACATAAAAAAAAATTAAAAAATGTGGTTTTTTTCAGAATTTTTCAATGATTTTAGAAACGTGAACATTTTTTCAACCTATAACTATAAAAGAAAGTTCTAAGCAATGGTAATTTTGATAAACTTAGTTGAAATTGTACAATGTTCTAATCAAAATCATGTACTAGGTTTGGCTAAAAAACTAACACAACTCTCCCCTCTAACCCACTTAAACAACCACTAATTATTTTCTTTCTTTGAACTCAATACAATTTATAATGAGTATCTGTAGGTTTTTAGCCTAAATTTGAAGGAAATGATGGAACATTTTTTAAAATCAGTCACTGGATCACCCATTTTGGCTGGATTGTCACTCATGGTGAGGAGTTGGATTAAATTAGGATCACGCAGAACTGACATCGATTATCACGGCCTATTGAGCCATACTACCTAAATCCGTCATGGGCAAACATGCACAGTAATACCTCTCCTTCAAAACAAACAGCATTGGAATCTATTTTCTGAACCGCTCTATTAAAATGGATATCCCAGCCACAAGACCAATGCTACATCCTTCCAATATGGGTTAAGTGTACTCAAGATTGAGGTTAAAAAAGTTATTAATTTTGTTCGAAAAAATGTAAATATCCAACAGACTGTAGATTATCCATCAAGTAATGAACTAGCACATGATCAGTAAATATTTATACTAATATATAGCCAAATATTTATACTATAAATCCATTAAGTGGGAAGCAGTATCCCTGGCAGGATAAAGGACTGTTTCGTAAGTTACCAAATCCATAGACCAATAGACAATAGACAATAGACAATATACTTTAATGACATATTCTTTGAGAACAGTACATCGAGTCAGTGGTCATTAGATTCATAAAAATAAACATGTTTAATTGTCACAAAATTCCTTTTCTGTATAGTAGGGGTTGTCTTGTAGCCATAGATTTTAGCTTTCTCTTGAGTTGTCTTGATTGGTTCTTGTTTGAGATGGTCTGGTAGGCGGTTGAAATATGCTGCTCCCTTGTATGAGGGTTTCCTTCCAAACAGGCTGAGATGGTGAGTTGGTAGTGCGAAGTCTGCAGCATGACGAGTATTGTGCTGGTTGCATGTCTCTATGCCTGAGCTGTGCTGTATTAACAGCATGTAGAATCACTTCTTGAATGTGAAGTGATACTACTGTGAGGATCTTTAGCTCTTTAAAAGCGTCTCGACAGCTTTCTCGTGGGGCGATATTTGCAAGGCATCTGATTGCTCTTTTTTGTTGTACCAGAATCCTCTCTAGATTGGTATTACTTGTACCCTCCCCAGGTTGCAATACCATACCTCATATGTGATTTCAAATAAGGCAAAGTATGCTGTTTTTGCTGCTTCCAAGCCACTTATTTGTTTTAGTCTCCTAATGACATAAGTGCATGATGAGAGCTTTTTGCAGAGGGCCGTCTATGTGCGCTGTCCAGGACAGGGAAGAATCTATTGTTATTCCAAGGTACTTTGTGCTGTTTTTTTGACTCTATATCTGGTAGTGTTATGTTAGTGTTTGTTTTTGTTTCTGGTAGTAAAGGTTAGCTGGACTGTTTTCTTTTCATTAAGAACCAGTTCGTTTGTTGTGCAGTACTGTTTGGTAATGTTGAGGGCGGTGTTGGTGTTTCTGGTGAGTGTTTCAAGTGATCTATGTGCCAGTGTGATGGCTGTATCGTCGGCGTACATTACTGTATGGCAGGAGTCCTTGTAGCCAGCTTGGGAGGTCATTTGTCAATAGAAGGTACAGTATGGGGCCCAGGACAGAGCCTTGCGGAACTCCTCTATGTACACTGATGAGTTCTGATTTCATCTTCTGTTTGATGTTGTTATTTGTGTACTGTATCTCGACAAGCTGCCTCCTGTCATGTAAAGTAGCTGTGAAACCATTTTTCCGTTGTCCCTGTCACACCTAGAGCTCCTTAATTTGGAAAGTAGTCTGTTATGATTGAGGCAGTCAAAGGCCTTGCTAAAAGTCTAGGAATAGGCTTGTTACTTTGTTTCCCTCTTCTAGTTCAGTCAATTATATGTTCTGTGAATTGTATCAGGGCAGTGGCAGTTGACCTTCCTTTTAGGAAATCCATGCTGTTGGCTTGTGAGCAAATTGTTTTGCTGTAGGTGAAGGAGAAGTTTATTCCAGAACTACTTTTTCTATTATTTTTGAGAAAGTTGAGATGAGGGAGATTGGGTCTATAACTACCTGTGCTGGTGTTTTCGCCGTTTTTGTATTTTGGATACACTTTTTGCTGTTTTCAGTAGATCAGGGAAAATTCCTTGTTGGAGTGATTTATTTGTGATATCTGTCAGGGGGATTGTTATCTCTTCTTTGCAGATCTTGGTTAGTTTTGCTGATATCTCGTCAATGCCTGAAGAAGTTTTTGGTTTGAGTGAGTTTTATGGCTTTTTTTATATCAGAATGCGTCACAGGTTGAAATTTAAATTCAAAATTTTGCTGCTGGTGCTGGTTCGTCTTGTTTGTGAGGAGTTTAGGCTGATATTACTGGCTTGTAGTGTTCTGTCTGCAATTGTGGCAAAAAAGTTGTTGAAGCAATTTGCTATGTCTGCTGGGTCTTGTATGGTTTCATTGCCTGTTTTGTAGCTTCCATTCAATGGTTGTGTTTGATTTTGCCTTTCTTTCGTTATTTATTACTTGCCATAGTGCTTTGGGCTTGTTATCAGCTTGTTCTATGTGAGCTGGTTGCTCGTTCTCGTTTCAGAAGCTTTAATCTTAGGTCGTAATCTTTCTTTCTTGCTGCTGCCTCTACCTTGTCCTCAATGCCATCCTGTAAGTTTGTTCTCTTTCCAGAGCTTGGATATATATATTTCTTTTAGTCTTGTACATTCTGCATCCCAGCACTGTATTTTTGTACAAGGCTTTCTATTTGTTGTTATTTGAGGGCATGTTCTGTTTAGTGTTTGCTGCAGGATTTCGTGGAAGTTTACTATAGGCTAAATTGGCGTCATTTGTTAAGAGTACAGAGTCCCAGTTTTGGCCCTGAAGACTTGTTTTGAAACGATCTGTAGATTTTTTTGTTAAATATCCTTTTTCTTTTTCCCTTTCACGTGGTGGGTTGATTTTTTGGCTTTGCACTGAGATGGCTTGTGCTGTGTGGTCTGAGAGGCCTGATGTTATTACAGCTGTTTGGATGAGATGGTCGTCGATATTTGTACAGATCCAGTCAATAGATTTGGGCCGTTTCAACAGTGATTCGCGTAGGCGGTAAGTTTCTCTCTGGACAATACCAAAAGGAAGCGAGGAGTTCTTCAATTTTGTTGTTGTCACTGTTTTCAACTAAGTTGTCAACATTTATATCTCCCATAAGGATCGTTCTCCTTTTTGTTTGTAGAGCGATTTCGAGTTGGGCTGATAAAATGTTGACTGCATGGTTCAGGTTTCCACTTGGTGGTCTGGTAAACTCCCAGTACTTGGATAGTGTGTTTTTTTTCATAGCTATTTGAAATAGGGCCGTTTCACATATCAGTTCTGATTCAGCTCCGCTCGTGTTTAAGAGCTTTATTTGATTTTCTATTTCCTTTTTTGCATATCCCAGAACACCCCCTTTTTGGTGATTTTTCCTTTGTGAAACCTCCGATTAGAGAGTACCCGTCAAGGTTCATGTAATGTAGGTTTTCTTCAAAAATGCCATGTTCTGTTAATATTATAAGGTCCGGGAGGTGATCATTCAGGAAGTGGCCCAGCCTATCCAACTTATTTGAGAGCCAATTTATGTTTTGGTGCATGACGGTGACTTTGTGTGGCCCATGATATGCTTTTAGATTGTTTTTGGTTTTTTTTGAGGTACGAGTTCAGGAAGATTAGAGTTGGAGACTTTGGTTTTGGTGTTTTTCTATTGGGAACTGATGTGTGGCTAAAAAATGGGGTTGTGATATGTTTTCCATGGAGTGTTCTGGATTACAAACTGGTTATTATGTCTGTGGTTTTTGTTCCACGAGCAGTTTGAGGATGGGGATAAGGGTTATTGCTTTCTTTGTGATGTGGGTTCAGTAGGAGTGTCAGTGGAAACATAACTTAACTCTTTTGAGTTGAGGGTGTTTGCATGAGTTATCCATTTGCTCAGTGTGTCATTTGTATTTGGCGTGATATAGATAAAGGATTCCGTGTGTCTTGTTATTGCTACCAGACCAGTGAGGTTTTGAGTCATTATATTTCTTCAGGTTTTCCTGGAGGTGCGTATTACTGCTATTTTTCTCAGCTTGCCTTCCTTGGAATTCATGGATAGTTTTAGTTTTGTATCCTAGTGCAGTTAGTTCGCGTTTCTCTGACTGTTTGAAGACCAGGCAGGTGTATTCATCTTTTTCAAGGATTTCCTGAATATTCTTTAGGCCTTTATGTGGTTTGAGACTTAGTTCCCTTTCAACTCTGCTTGTTGTCTTCATTCCATGGCTATAACTGCTAGAGAGAAGAGCTGCTGTAGTTCGTGTGCATCTGTATGACATGTTAAGCACCTTGGTGGTTGTTGCTATTTCTGAGATTCTGTAGTATTTTGCTTCCTGATTTGTTCTATTTATGTATGGGATTTGGTTGGTATCACCGATAAGCATTACTTCATGTACTTTTGCGAGGAAGGATGCAAACAAGATCTCTCCAGCATGTAACATGAGTGCTTCATCTATAATGAGCCTGGCATACCTGCCTCCTTGTTTCAGATGATGAGTAGAGTTGATAAGAAATGAATGAGCTGTTCTGAAGGAGTCCGTTTGCAAGTTTTTTCCTGGTTTGGATGTAGGTTATTGAAGCGTTTCCGGAAGTCCAGTGCTGCATCTCTGGTCGGGAATAGAACAATATCACCATCTCCTGTAATTTTTTAATATAAAGGTTGTTTTGCCACATCCTGGCACTCCCTTGAACAAGGTTTAGCTTGATGTCAGGGATCGTAGATATGTTTTATGTGTTTGATGCTGTTGTAGAGCCTTAGGTCATTTAAAATGTATGTGTCGTCAGATGTTAGGATGTTGTCATTTATGCAGATATTGTCTGAAGCCACTTTGTATTTGTTTTGTTCATTTCTTGTCAGATGAATAAAGCGTGCACCATCAAATCCAAATTGGTATACTTTTGTTGTTGCCGTGTTTGGTTAAGAATTCTCCTGTTTGTAAATTTATGATGGCATACTTATTGTTTGTTTTTTCACAGAAATCTGCTAACTTGAGGGGTTCTTTTATGTATGTGGCTTATGTTGTATTCTTTATATGTTGAAGATAGGTTTGTAAGTATATTTCTTTCTTTAGATTTCCACAGGTTCCCTCTGTTCTTGCATTGCTGCATGCATAAAGCTGTTTCTGTTTGGTGTTGTTGGTTTGTGGAGGTGTATATGTACTTGGTAGTGGAAGAGATCCTTGTGCTGTTCTCTCCATGAACTATAGATTGCTTCACATGTCCTTGGAGAAAGTCTTGCAATTTTTCTTTGATTCTTGTCAATTGTGTCATTCAAGGGATGTCCATCTATGGACCTTTTTTATCTCTTTGTTTTGGGTGTCAAATTTGCATAAAAATTGTGAAAAATAATACGTCCATAACTAAAGAATATGAGGATTTTAAACGGTAAAATTCATAAAGCATTTTAATAACTGGTAAAAATAAATTCTATAAATCCATAAAATTTAACTACTTAAAAATGTTATAAGTATAGATAAGAATTGTTACAGAAAATTACATTCTTGAACGATGTTTTACACTGGTATTTCCACAGTATATGAAAAGTTTAGATGCATATAACAATTTTTAAACATGAACCAACAATAATTTTAATAGAAAAAGCATTTTCTTCTCTTGACAAAACTTTTCAGAACACCATGTAATACTGATTTCATAATGGAATTGATGATAGTGTAACAATCACTTTTCTGTCAGTTGTAAGTGATATATATTGTTACGTCTTATATAGATATATCTATGATGATGCCATTCCCGTATGAGTATACATTGTACAGACAATAAATATTCCATTTCATTATCTTAGCCCGGACGGTTCCCGCCATCATAAATTATTTACAAGTCTCTCAAAATTCATAGTAACATATATTCACTATACAATATTCCTAAAATTTTTGGATAATTTTAACTTTTTTTCCTGGTTCCTTAGCGTTTCTTTCAATGCAATTAAATTCTGCTATATACTTAAAAATTTTGGAAGATTCAAATTTTGTTATTGCTTCCTTGAGCTTTCGAATTAGGCAGGTTCCATTACAATTTGTTAAAATCAAGTATGATCATGAGGTCAACCAACAAAATGACAAAGTCAGATTTTGTTAAGATTGCTTCCATAGCTATTATGCTATAATTGCTGAATATGATTATCATCATGGAACTATCTATGTTCTCTTGTATCCAACTAGGGTAATTAGTGAACTTAAATTTTGGATTTACAATTTTAAAAAAATATAAAATATGGAGAAAATGTAACAAATATGACCACTAAAATATTTACTGGAGGATATACTTTGCAATTTTCCACTGCAAATTAAATTTTGAGCTTTAAAGCCCTCTTGGAAGTTATATAGAAACATACATTGTCTCAAGTACGTTATACTCACAAAACTAATGAACTTAATGGCTGGAGAATATTGAAGTCCACGGAATAGACCCGCTGCCCTCCAGAGTTGATCACAACTGCATACACAAAGTCAGCTAAAGCAGTCCACTAGGATGACAACCATCAGAGCCTAAAATAACATATTACAAATATTAACACTTTAACCAAATAAGATAAAAAAAATACACTTAAAATTTGAGGTACATACTAAAAATATTGCTTTACATACAAACAGAGCAAATGTTATATTATAGTAATTCCAAATTTATATGCTCTATTACAAAAAGAAAATATATAAATCTTAGCAGAAAAAGGAAAAATAAAAATACAGGGCGGCGCATATGTCAAGTTTCCCCAGAAGAGAAATTTAAAGGCGTTATAGGCTAATTGAATTAGGTTAGGCAAGAAAACAAATTCATACATGAAATTACTTACATATTACCATTACAATGTTATAGCAGTTGTTCTAAATGTCCACCTTTATTTTCTATACACTTCATACAACGACTGGGAACAAAATCACACATTTTTAGCAATAAAGATTTATCCTTATTAACAAGTTCAAATGCATTTCTAATTAGGTCCTCTGAGTTCATCAAGATTTTGCGGTTTTGAAGCATACAGTCTCCTTTATAATACCCCACAGTGAAAAATCGTCAGGTCTGGCGAGCACGCAGGCCAATCGATTGCACCACCGAGACCAATCTATTCATTAAATGTGTGTGTTTTAAAAAAAAATCTTGAACTGGAATACCAAAATGTGCTGGGGCACCAACTTGTTGCCAAATGAGCAAATGAATATTGAAAACAGAATTGTTTCTGAGTTCGGCGACTACTACTTCTTGCAGCTACCGTAAGTAACTTTATGAAGCTAAACATTTCCTTGAAGAAAATAAGGACCAATCAGTGCAGTACTTGAAATACCTCCTCATACCATAACACCAGGCACATTGAGCTCTGCTTGGATTATGTTATTGAGGATTTAAATCCGACCAGTACACGCAGTTATACCAAATAATGCATCCATTTAGTTTGAAACATGCCTCATTACACCACAAAAATTTGATCGCAAGAAATTTGGATCAGCCTCTGAGAGAATAAATTATTGACTCACAGAATTCCAATCGCTTATCGGAATCATCCTTGTGAAGCGCTTGGAAGTAAAGATGGATTGGTATGGCTTAAATTTTAAACTGCTTTAACGTTTGTTGCACGCTTCTTCTTAATATGATATTTTCTAGTTCAGCAGATGCCTTACGAGTCAATTTACTGGGACTGGCTACAAAAGCTTGAGCAAACTGTCTGCCGGTTTTCTTCATTGCAAATTAATCGTGGGCGACCACACTTCGGGGCATTTAAAATGCTTCCTGTGTTTTCAAAATTTCTTATTTAACTTCCACATATACTGTTGAGTGGGTATCACAACACCTGGATATTTATAACTAAATTCTTAAATTATTATAGCTGTATTTTTATTATGCTTCCACCACAACTAAAGGATGTAAACTCGTTGTTGTGTTGTAAAACATTTTATAAACAAATAACAGATGCAAAAACAGTGTCACTTTACACTAGCCACTGGAACAGACAACAAAGAACTTATTCAATGTGGCTGCCAACTTAACATTGTTACCAACCTATTGAAACAAAATATCCCAATTTATGGGGTAACTGACATATGCCCCACCCTGTATATTAAACTTCAAAAATATTTAAGTTTGGTACACATTTTGTTAATATTCATGTTGATTCAAAACCACATGTTTAGAAAGGGCTGCTCATTTCATTCTAGATCAAAGAAAATTCCCTTCTTTACTATACTTCGAAATTAAGTAAATTTTTACTCTTCGTGCAACTTTGGGGCTGATGCTAACCATGCAACTACTTTATAAGTTGCTAAGCCAAAGTGATGAGGTTTATTGGAAGTTTCAATGCCATTTCAAACAATTTAGTTTATTGGGAAATGTAGATACCACATTTGTTGGGATGAAAGAATTTAACAGTTAAATACATCATACATCTTGACACAGCGACTCAATATGAGCATGCATAAAAGTTAACAAATTAACATTGCACTAAACACACCAAAGTTAAACTTGTACTAATACTCTAATCTCAGAGAATCAAGATGTATACTGAACACACACACACACACACACACGCGCGCACACACACACACACACACACACACACACACACACACACACACACTCACACACGAGATGGACCCCATATCTGATATACTCATTGTTGTTACTCTATGATGTATATGCAAAGATGCAGAGTATTACAAAATTAAGCCAATATATTAGCCTTGACAGAGCAAAACTGACATAGATATAGGTTGATAAACAGACTATTAATCTACTCTGAAGTGGCCAAAAAGAGTCATAAACATATTACATGGCCCTGGTGTTCACACATAAATGTTATTGAATTACAAGCTGAAAATTCACAAACTATTTACAGACATGTTTCCTTCTAAATAAACTTAAATTACACAAAAATTTTTATTCTAATATTGTTATCAGTGTTTTTCTGATACTGTACACATCTAAATTTAAAAAATGGCACTTTAATAAATTAATAATAAAACTTGTCAGATTGTGCTTAGTCATGTACAATCTGACAGAGATTGTGTGCATGACTAAGCACAATCTCTGACAAAAATAGACACTGCTGTGATGTAATGTATAAATCCAGCCTAGGCCTTCAGATCATTCTCCACAAACAAAAGTTAGGTAAACAGTTTATCTTTCATGAGTGACATGGTGTTTACTTCGCATCCTCATGGAAACTGAGTCTTAAAATACTCTAAGTATGTATAAGTTATCAAATTTTGTACAATATTTACGTGTCAATCAAATTTATAAGCTTATTGCAATTTCTTCTTGACTAAATTTTTTATTTACTTGTTCTTACTGTTATTTTTTGGAGAAGTTAAAAATTTAGAAATCATGTTTTTTTATATAAGAACATTAGTACACTGTGCTCAATATGTTAATTTGTTCAATAATAACCCAATTTAAAATGCACACACACAAAATCGTACTGAAGGCTGACCATATTTTTTATTGTATTTACAGCATTATAATCTATTTACTTGTAGGGATGTAAATTCAGAACCTAATACTTCATAGAATTGGCAATTAACTAAAACCATGTAATACTTTCAACTCCACATATAAGAACATATTCGTTTTTTCAACTCTAGCCCAAAATTATCACATTTCTCTAACCTACGCTTAGATTATAATTTGTTAGTACTTATTAAAAAATGCTTTACTTTATGAACTTGCAGTCCAAAAAATGCTAATAAGTTGTAAAATTCACCATTTGTACGGATTCCAATATGGATTTAAATGGACAAGGATCTGGACAGATTTTTTATGGAGTTAGATTAAGGAATTAAATATTTTTGACCCCAAATATAGTGATTTTTGGAATGGCTTTGTTCTGTTTCGAAATTTATGTAACTGGTTTTCTTTCTCGTATTATATTGGTGGGAAAACTGAGGTAAAAATATTATTGTTTTATTATTGGAAACATAGATTGAAATAGATTCAACAAATATAAATGTCAAAGTTAGGATTTAATCTCGTTCTCAATATATATTGTATTCCTCAACTTTCTCTTTGTCTGAGGGCACATCCTACACACCATTTTCTGAAACAGAAAAATTCTTGCCAAAGATGATTCAGACACTAGTTCCCATAACATGACACAATAACTAAGAATAAGATAAATATGACCAAAATATAACATTTTTAATGTTTCTTTATTTTTTAAAAAATTAGATTAATTTCCAGATAATAGAGGGCCCTACAAAGCCCAAAGAAATACTATTCTTAATCTGACTTAAGAATACTAACTTAGGCCTGAATCAATATTGAAGAACGAAACATTATCTGAAAATACGAGAGATTTCCCATTGTAGTGAAATACCTCCATGAACTTTGTTTCACCATGTTGAATTTGAGAATCCTAATTTTATCAATATTCAAATTGGAGATTATCGATTAAAAACCATAGATGAAATTAGTCCAAGGTACTTCGTACAACCACTGGAAGAGATTGCAGATAGTGTGAGTGAAATACGATACCAGTATCGTCAGTGGGTGACCTTCAATAATATGATTTTCCAGTTCATTGATATATATAACAGTAGTAAAAAGTTTAAGATAACCTAGTGAGACATCTGCTCTGACCTCAATATAATCTGAAACCGGGTTTTTTTGCCAACATTATATATAGATTGCATGCAATGTTTTCTTTTATTTAAATAAGAAGCAAACTTAAAGGGGCATACATCTGACACCATAGGTATCAAGTTTAGAAAGCAAAATACTATGATTAACAGAGAGTCAACGGCTTTCTCGAGGTCACAAAATATGCCAATGGGTTTTCTTTCTGATCAAGAACAAAAATTTTACATGACACTGAAAATTTTTAAAAATTGCAAGTCGATTAACCTGTTTAAAAATGACTTATTTTGTAAAGAAAATAATATTTTTATATTAAAATTTTGTAGAAGTATAAAACAACATGTCTACAATTCTTAAAACTCAATAATAAAAATGTCTTTTTCATTTTTATGTTGCGAATGCACACATCTAAATACCTATAGCTATCAGGATACTTTTTTGTTTGAACGATTTCAGTGGAAGAGGGCCCACTCTCTTGGGCCCAGAGCACACATGCTAACTGCGGTCCTGGGTTAAGGTGGAAGTGGAGGATGGAATTGGAATCAATATTCTAAGATTCATTGTGTTTGGGTATTGTTGGAAAAGTCTTCATGAGCACTGTGATTCTTGACTGATTTCTTTCTGGTAGCATAAACTGTTGAAAAGTCACAAAAAAACAGCTTGATATTTGAAAAAACTTTATTCTTATATGCTGGTAACATATAAAACAAAATAAAGCAAGTCAACAACAAATTAAAATCTCTGCAAAGCATTCCCCTTTCAGCAGCTGCAAGCCATTTTGAAAGGAATTAATTCTTTTTAAGTTTTTTTTAGAAGGGAGAGAGAAAGTTTTTTGTGACCATAAAAAAAACAATTCAAACTGATATCAATCAATCAATCAATCAATCAATCTTTATTCACATATACATTGAGTACAGTGGTGCGTCAACAATTATTAATTAATACATCTAAATTTAATAATTAAAAACATGAGAAGAAAAAAAAAAAAAAAAAAAAATACATCTTTATATTGTTTCTTTGTTATCTTGGTGTTTGATTTCTCCAGTCCAGGAATTCTTGAATTGAATATACAGATCTGTCTAAGAGCCAGTTCCTCAGGGAAGTCTTCAATTTTTCTTCTGGCAGTCTCCTCAGTTCTTCAGGCAACTGGTTGTAGAAGGCAGCGCCGCTGTATGAGGGCTTCTTCTTAACGAGACTGAGGTGGTGTGCTTCAAGTAGGAAGTTGCGTCTATGCCTTGTGTTATAGTTATGCTGGTCTCCCATCCTGGTTTGTCCTGATTTCACTACGTAGAGGATTGCCTCAAGTATGTAGAGGGAGACTATTGTCATTATCTTGAGTTCCTTAAAGGCATCTCTGCAGGTTTCACGCGAGCCTAGTCCATTCAGTGTTCTTATGGCTCTTTTTTGAATTACAAGTACTGTTTGGAGGTTTGTACTACTTGTTCCACCCCAGGCCAATAGTCCATATCGTAGATTTGACTCGAACAAAGAGTAATAGGCAGTTAGGGCTGTTTTTTTTATCACTAATCTGTATCATTCTTCTAATAACAAAGAGGTTGGAATTTAACTTCTTGCAGAGCCTGTTTTATATGGCCTGTCCATGAAAGGTTGTTGTCCAATGTTATTCCTAAATATGCATTCGAGTCTAAACCGTTTTAATGTCTGGCAATCCTTGGTGTTGGTTTGGAGTTGGTGTGAAAATAAGTTGATGGGTTTTTGTCTTCATTTAAAACTAAGTCATTATGATAACAGTACTGCTTTGCCATGTTGTAAGCTATATGTGAGTTTATTTCCATTTGTTCTTTTATCTTTGGCTGTAAGTGATCAATGCTGTATCGTCAGCAACATGACTGTTTCACAAAATTCTTCAAGGTATTGTGGGAAGTCATTTGTTAACAGGATGTAGAGGATAGGGCCAAGAACGGATCCCTGTGGTACACCTCTATTCAATGGTAGGATTTCAGATTTAATTTTGCGTAGGACATAATTTTCTTTGTAAGTAATCTCTACCAGTTGTTTCCTGTTTTCCAAGGTAGCTTTCAAACCATTGAGCTTCTTTTCCAGTGACACCAAGAGATTTGAGCTTTTCAATTATCAGTTTGTGATCCAGAGTGTCAAATGCTTTACTGAAGTCAAGCAAGATGGTCGAAGCTATGTGTCCTTGTTCTAGTTTGTCTATGATTGCTTTCGATAAGTTGTGTGACTGCACTTGTTGTTGACCTGTTCTCAATAAAGCCATGTTGCCTTTGGGTAAGAAGATTATGATCTCTTAAATGTTTTAAGAGTCTATTCAAAAACAGCTCGTTCAAGGATTTTTGAAAAATTTGAGACCAGTGATATTGGACGGTAGCTGGCTGCCTCTGTAATTTGGCCCTTTTTATAGTTAGGGTAGACTTTAGTTGTTTTTAGGCTGCTGGGAAAAATACCTTCATTTAAGGATTTGTTTATTAGGTTCGTAAGTGGGATGGTAAGTTCACTTTTGCAATATTTAATTAGTTTAGAGGTCATATCATCTATGGCCGGCTGATGTTTTAGGCTTCATTATGTCAATTATTTTGCTTATTTCCTCTTCCAGTGGTATTTGAGAATTGAAAGTTTTGAACTGCGTTGTTGTTTGTGAGATTTATTATTTTACGTTGTTTTTCATTTTTATTTTGTTCAAGTGTTCTTTCTGCAATTGTTGCAAAAAAGCAATTTAGGTAATTGGCAATCTTTTCAGGTGATTTGCAGAGAGCTCCTTCAACATTTCATTTTTCTCAAGATATGCGTTTCCACATTTTTCTTTTCTTTCCTGATTTATTACCCTCCACAAAGCCTTTGACTTATTTGGTGCTTGCTCTATGAAATCCGCATTGTGTTTTTTTCCTTAGATCTTTTAGCTTAAGATCATAGTCTTTCTTTCTAAGAGCTGTGACTTCTTTATCAATTGCATTTCCAGTAATGTTTTGTCTGTTTAGTGCTTCTAAGTAGGATCTTTTTAGATCTTCGCTTTCAGCGTCCCATAGTCTTTTTGCTTTTGCTTTCTTTTTCTTTATTGTTTTATATGGGCATACAGAGTCTAGTGTAATTTTTATGACACTGTCTAGAGCTGAAAAAGCACTTTCCGTGTTTTCTTTAGATGTGACATCTGACCAATTTTGGTGTTGCTAATAGGGCTCTTATCTCTTCCATATTATGTTTATTTATGACCCTTTCCTTTGACCCCGTTGCTGTATGGTTTTCCATGTCTGTCATTATACTACATACTTGTGCTGTATGATCTGACAGCCCTGTTTCTATCACACAGTTTGTTATCTGTTCTGTAGTTAAGTTTGTGCATATAGTGTCAATCGAAGTCTGGCTGTGGTGTGAAATTCTTGTGGGGGGTAGTTTCTAGTCTGTTTTATGTTGAACCCTCCTAGAGCTTCTATTACTTTTTGATTTTTCATGGCTGTCAATCAAGCTATCCACATTTATGTCACCCATTATGACTATCGGGCTATTCAAATTGTGAATGTTGTCCAATTCTGTTGAGATTGTGTCTAACGTATTTTCCAAGTTGGAGTGTGGTGGGTCTGTAGACTCCCATCAGGTATAAGTTGCATTTTTTTAGATTTATTTTCAGCAAGATAGATTCACATACCATTTCTGTTTCTGAGTCGGAAATGGAAACTATACTGACCTTGCATTTGAATTCCATGTTCCTGAATATTCCACCCCTCCCTTCCTGTGTTGTGTTCTAGAGAAGCCTCCAATGAATTTATATTCTGGTATTCTGATATTTTCCAAAATTTCACTACTGGAGTCCATGTTCCGTTACAATGACAATATCCGGTTTTTGACTGTGCAGATAATGGGTTCAATCGTTCAATTTTGTTTTTTAGACCATCTATGTTTTGGTGGATTATTTTGATTTTTTTGCCTATTTTTTGTCTCCTTTTTTTTATTGTGGTAGCTTCTAAAAAATTATGGGAAAGTGTGTTCTGTGAAGGAAGCTGGACTCAGTTTGTGATTATTCAATTTTATAAGTGTAGTATAATATTCAATATTGTTGTTAAAAAAATCTTCTAGTTTTTCGTCACTTGCCCTAGGTTTAGCATGCATTGGCGGTGATCGGCTCAGGTGTTTAGGGCCCATCCTAGGCAAGTCAACAGGCTTTTTAACCAAGTGGATTGGTGCTTGAAGGCTTGCTGAGGGTTGCTTGTTTACCAGCGGTTTAATCTGTGTGTTCAGCTGATAGTTCTTTTCCTCGGGTTTTTCCTTGAGAGCGTTGGCTTTTGCAATCTGAAGGGACACGCTGAAGTGGTTTGCACTGGTCGTCTTCTTAGTCAGTTTTTTTGGTCAGTGTTTGTCTTTCTCTTTCCATTGGGTGATTGGTTGTTATTGTATCAAGGAAAGGGTATTATCTTGCAGGGGGGTTTTGTTAATATATATTCTTCTTCGATTCACTCATTCAATTAACTTTCACTGTACAATTTGCTTATATACTTCCTGAAACAATTTAAACATTTTATAATCTCTTTTAAGTAGTTTACAAAACCCCCTCGCTATAAGATGTTATTATAGTCAACTAATTACAGTATTTTGAAGTTCAGAGTCAAAGGTTACACCTTTCAATTACAACAACTCAAGGTTGTACTGTGCTACTAAGATTTTGCGACCTTCCAGCTGGTCCAACTAGTTCTTATACAACACACAAGTTGAAGTTACTTCTCAAAAAGCTCTTTTATCACTAACCAATGAACCCAAAGCTGATGTATTATTACTTCATAACCACAAGTTAGGGGGAGTACAAACCATACCATCCGTCACTTGACAGGCTTTGCTGAGGTTACATGCAAAATTTCAAGTCTATAATTACATGTGTTACTACGTTAAAAGTTAAATGTCATTGATTATACTCAGTTTGTTTTTACAAACAAATATATTTATTTTGTGATTTTCTCGTTGCCATAATGATTACCTATAAAGACCAATGTAAAAATGTTCACTGCGGCTCAACCAAATCACATGGAATGGCATTGCACTGTCATCAAACTCAATATTGTCTATAAAGAAATGAAGCCTCATCCAAAATTTCAATTCCTAAAGGTCAAAATTGTTTCCAGATAATGTGCAGCATACAGAGTTTAAATGTTTCTGGGTCCTCGAGTGATAAGGCTATAACAAAATATCTATTAAAACTCCAAAAATTCAGTTTTAAAACACTCAATATCTAAACACCATTTTCCTGTGAATTGGAGAATACTTAGATTTTGCTACTATTAACATTGTATTTTGTTTCAATACTATTACTTTAATAAGACTAAATGGATATGTACATTACCTGTTTACTTCTACCACTTCTTTCAATGCACTAACTTTAAGTTTAACAATGAACATTTTAACTTTCATATTTTATTCAAAAACTATAACAACTATCATTGGATTTAACCCTTTGGATGCCAAGCAAATTTCAAGATTCGTTTTGAATAATGCCATGCATGTGAGCTGTGGGTGTTTCCTGAGTGCCAGTGGTAAATGGCCTATACCAGCCAAGTGTGCCAAGCACAAAACAGCTATTTTGTTATGTTAGACTAAAAATTGTTATAACTCCTATCCTAATACTGATAAATGGACAATTTTTGTTTTGTTTTGTAGGTTATGAAATATACTGTTATGTAAATAACAAAGTTTTATGATAATATTCCAAAAATATAAATAAGTAAACTAAAAAAAAAAATAAATAAAAATAAAAACTTTTTTTATTTATTTTTTTTAATTAGAAAACTTATATTATTTTACTATTTATGTAAACATATGTTTAAATTTTACATTAGTATGTATAATTATGAACCAATATAGAAAAATTTCAGAAAGAAATATTGAGAAATAAAAGTTTTATAAGATTTTTAATAAAACTTTACATTTGGACTAAAATGCTAAAATATTGACAATGTAATGTAAGGGCATGTTATTGTAAGGACTTTTCTAAACAAAACTATATTTATTAAAACTAGCATTGAGATGGTTTGAAAAACATTGGTTAGGACCCTAATGCATGTTTACAAAAAATAAAATCATGACAAAATAGCCTATTTTTTTATATTATTTGCTTTTACTCACCCTCATTTATTGAAAGGCAGAAAAAGTCCAATCTTCAATCACTCACTATTTTTTAGTGCCTATAGTCTATAGCATAAGCCTATTGAAAAAATGTTACTAAGTCTATAAAAAACTATGCAAAGAAATGTCTCTATATAAAATATATACATTGTTACATAAACGTTCAGTCTATTTACACTCGTGGCGGGGGAGACAGTCAAGGTGGCAACCCCGGGTGCACTTGACACATACTGTCCTGGACCTTATACTATAACAAATTATATATACAATTTGTTAAGTAACTCTTCCCCTTTCGTTTGATGTATCTGTTATGAAGATTCGCTTACTATATGATTTAAAAAAATAATATAATTGCAAAGCCGAAAATATCGGCCCGCAGGTACACTTCGGTTAAACGTAATGGGCCGAAAACATCGGCTCTCGGCACACTTCGGTTAAACGTAAAGGGCCGAAAATATCGGCTCTCGGCACGCTTTGGTTAAATATAGGGAGCCGATAATATCGGCCCCTTTGGCACCCAAAGGGTTAATCTAAAGGTGTGATATTTAGGAAATGAACATGATAGTCTATTTGAAACAAGAATACATTCTGATGAATTATTCTTCAGATCTGAGATTTAACGTATATTACATTCCAAAGATAACTGAGGACCAGACCAAATCCCATTTACATGATGGAAGATTTACCACTAGATACTGCATAATAGCCTAGGTAAAATACAGAAAATACGCCTTTCCACCAACAAAATGTTTTCCAAAAATGGTGAACCTCGTTATGTAATTTTATGGCTTTTATCATCTTTTTCAAATTTTATGAAAATTTTTTAAAATAATAAATTAGTTATTACTACTAATTTGCATTTAGTAATATCGTTGCAAATGATTTTCATGGAAACATTTAGCTGATATTGATATTTGTATACAAAACTGGGACAATGGACAAGATGTAGTTACAATTTCGATAAAAAGCAGATTGGTTAAACAAAGCTAATCATAGCCGTTAAAACTGATGTTGCACCTGTTGGATCAATTCTTCATGTCAAGTGTCAGAAAATATTTACAAATAGAAATGGCAAAGTGAAAAAAGATGGATAGAGAAGATATACCAAGAATAAGCAGTTGGCTTAAGTGAAGGTTCAGTTATTTGTTAAAACTCAATGCTACAAACTGTTTATTTTGAGATATATTTATGAACTGTTATTCTAAACATAAACCAAAAACAGAAAATGTGAGAGTGAAACTACAGAGTATGCTGAAATTATTTAAAATGTTGTAATGTAGTAATTAAGGGGCAATATTACAATATTCCTCTAGCAATCTTGTTGCTCACTACAACATTTGTTCACCAATTATTT